>NC_048238.1:26856814-26934304 GCF_002007445.2 Ailuropoda melanoleuca | reverse complement strand
CATCATTTATGTGACATTGAGTTCTCTTATTCTTGGAGAATTTTTTCATGTTGCTTTTTAATACTTCAGGTAGTTCTGCTCACTCTTCCGTACCTTTCCAGCATCATCAACATGACTGGCTCTGAGAGGGCATCTAAGCAAGTATTTCCCATTCTCCCTGGAACCAGCACCTGTCTTCCTTATCTATTATTCAAAGTTATGCCAACTTCTACTTTGGAAAATGAGTTATCTGGTAGAGCCTAATGATTCTAACTATGAAAGAAAAAAGTTGGACTCAAATGATGACAGTTACATGTGCACCAGTGTCATTACTACCTAATGAAAATGTCTAAAATGAAAAGACTGATATCGATATACATTGGCCATTTTCAAATTAATTGCTTTGGTAAAAATTAAACACTCACCCTTGGCCATATACTGGAGTAGGTGTTGGGGGTGGTGAACAAATTCTCCTTGAATATATATCCCACTCGCAAAGCCAATAGGCAGTTTTATTAGTCCTAACACCAAGGCTCCACCAATACTTTTATTTTGATTGTATCACTGTAATGAAGATCAAAATAATTACAACTACATCACATGTTGCAAGTTTTAAGAGCTACTTTTAAAATATGTGCTCCAGGAAAAGCATGATCAGGTGGGGAAAATTACGATGTTCCTGTTTTCAAATGAGAAAACGGAAACGTATGTGCCTTTCAATAGCACGATTTGTCAAGCGTGGATGACGAACTAGTACTTTGCCTATAGAGAATGCCATATTTTCCTCAAGAACTCACACTGCTTAACAATAAACTAATTATTAAACTTGCTCCCAGAAGCTGCTTCTGTAATGGTGCACATGGTGCAAATAAGNAACGGAAACGTATGTGCCTTTCAATAGCACGATTTGTCAAGCGTGGATGACGAACTAGTACTTTGCCTATAGAGAATGCCATATTTTCCTCAAGAACTCACACTACTTAACAATAAACTAATTATTAAACTTGCTCCCAGAAGCTGCTTCTGTAATGGTGCACATGGTGCAAATAAGAAACGGGAATCAATACAGTTTATTCACAAATCACTGTTTTTCCTCCTGACAGCTTTAATGGAGGAAGGAAAACATGTGAGTGACATGCTCAGGGGTGTCGAGGAGAGGTAGGGAGTGGCAGCCAACTCTGCCCCTGTCTACTGGCCTTGCAGGGGTCGGGGGAGCTTGCAGAAGTTGCTTGGGTAGCCAATGGTTTCCTAAGTAATCACTGTAACATTTTTGAAATTCAGCTTAACAATTTAATTCACACCAAGAAGTGAACGGAGAGTCAGATCAAACTTGGAAGCACAGTCGCTCTAAATGGCATTAATCTTCCCTAGATGTGCTGCCTCATCCTGTGTCAGTTAAGCTTTCAGAGGGGGTCTTCAAGGATATTTCCAAGTGGAATGTGTTGCAGTCATCCTGTAAACCGGCCTCTCCCCTTGCCCTGCTTTCAATGTGGTAAACTTGATTTCTTTGCTCTCGTAGGACTCAGAGAGCAAGGGACAGACTGGATTTTTAAAAATTAAGCTCTTTTCGGTGGCAAGCAAAAGTCATTCATACCTACACTTATGTGAACATTATTAGAGAAGCGACCGAATTGGTCAGCAATCTGCTTGTGTCGTTTTTATCACGTGCTGTGCCTTTATCAGTGTTGATCCCTAGCGTCTACCTTGAAACCAACAAAAACCAATCAGGTGGTTAATTATTAAGGGTCTTATTTAAATGATAACATCTAAAGAGCACTTTTGATGTTGAGAAATCACGCCAGCTCAAGGGTGAGCCGGGTGCTTTACAACTTGGTATCTATAATTTCAAGTAAGTAGTAGTCACTCAAAGGATTTCTAATTTGGTTTCCTTGTGACCGAGAGTGCTAGAATTTGGAAAAACCATGCTTAGGTAACACGAGAGAGATTGATACTAAGTATGTGAAGAGGAAAATTAAATATTATTCCTGTAGTTCATTTCTGATTATTTTTGCCCAGCTTTGCTGTGGATATATTAACTTCATGCTACTCCTAGCAGTGGACTGTGTAGTGTTCAAAAAATGTGTATATATACTGTCTTTCTAAATAATTTTAAAGAACGTTGGCTTACATAAGGATTTTGCTTTTCTTTTTCTAAAGGTCAAAAACTAAGTCTTCAAAGATTTAATTACTCTGATAAAAGAAAATGTGAACTTCATTTTCTCAAGGAGAATAGACCCTATGGAAATGTTGCTTACAATACTCAGATCGTCAGCTAATCCTAAAGGAGAAAGACATCAATTCATTCTTTGAGAAGCAGTAACATGATCTTCTTCTTCAATAATGCCTATCATAAAAATTGGGGGAAAATTAATTGAGATGATGTTATATATACTAGATGACTATTCATGTGTTTTAATAGTCTGGACTTCCTTCCCTACAGAATAATTAAAACTTGCATCGGGAACCAGACTTTAAAAATCCATCCCTCTACTATACTTAAAAAAAAAATTAATCCTGAAGCCCATATAAATATAACTATACTGTAAGAAAAATATTTCTTCTTTAGGGATAGCTGTACATCAAAGACGTTCATAACATAGTGTCTTGGAAGAAGTGTTCAGCTTTGCGTGAATAGGGAAGCTTGCAGAAAAGAAAACTCTGAGGAACATTGCCCTTCCCATGCCTCCTCTCTTATTTGTTGTTTCTGACACTTCTGTGCTTCTCTTCCCAACGTGGCCTCTCTCCTTACTCTTATTTATCTCCAACTCAGCGTCCATGGCGTTTCTCCACGTTTCTGGCATTTGCTTCCCATGGGCTCTTGCACTTTGTAATGTCTTACCTACCTACTCCTGTCCCCGTAGTCCCTCATCCCCAGCCTTGTATCTCAGTTCCCTCCAGAATCTTTTTGCTCTTCCAGTTCTATTCACCTGCTCTTGACCTTCTTTTCTAGAGTTTCTTTGTCTCATCTGTGTATTTCTCTTCCGACTCTGTGTTGTTATCCTCTCAGAAAATGGTGCCTAAAGACGTTGTGCTCTGAGCATATCTTCATCTTAACCATCTGGAACGAGGCCATGGAGTGGGGCTACCTTTGCCAGTTGTCCATTTTTTCCACAATGTGTACTTCTGCCTTCATCTGGATAGAAAAAGTATCATGATAGAGAAAATAAAATACATAAAAATGTCCTTGATTATTCTTCCTCTGGAAATGGGGAAGAGAAATGATTTTGAACCAGATCCCTAGAAGAACACTTGTGTTACATGAACACAGTGCTCTCATGTGAGCATCTTACTGGAAATTCACACCTTGGAACCCTGGTATCTCTTCATTTTTGGTTTTCAAATAATCCGTACCTATCCAGTAATTACAAGTCATTTTTTTTGGAAGATTTTATGTATTTGTTTGCCAGAGAGAGAGCACAAGCAGGGGGGGTGGCAGGGAGAGGGAGAAGCAGGCTCCCCGCTGAGCAGGGAGCCGGACTCGGGGCTCGATCCCAGGACCCTGCTATCATGACCTGAACCAAAGACAGATGCTGCACTGACTGAGCCACCCAGGCATCACTAAATTTAGCAACTTTAGGTAGACTTAGTAACATCTACCTTATTTATCTGGAGGCGCAATATATATTTTGCAATTGTGTAGGATCCAAGAAATATTCCACATATCATTTAGACAGGGACTTTTTCTAGAGAAGGTGACATTTGTAAAGGCTATGAAGAAATGCACCTGGGTTAGTAAAATCATAGTTTTCTTTGGACTGCTGGAATGAATTGGAGTTAGCTTTATATCTGATATGGTCCAATATGATGTGCTGTTTGCTAAAGACTGTGGAGAGAAGCTACATAGGGGGTTACACGTTAACAGACCACTTTATGACTGAGTCACCCAGGTGCCCCACAAGTCATTTTTAATAAACCTTTTACATAAAAGGACAGCCCCTTCCAAAAGCTCTCATTTGGAAAATATTTTTTAAAAAATATTCACAGTATGCATTTATGTCCCCTTTCTAGTCCAAACTCTAGATATCTTAAGCTTTGTATATATTTTTTTAAAAATAATAACAATAGCAACTAAAAGCTTACACTTCTTCATTCCCCTCAAAACAGGTTTGCCAGTATTAGTTGAACTTAAAATAAAGTAGTTATTATATAAGTTACAAAGTTGAGGGGCGCCTGGGTGGCTCAGTCAGTGAAGCGCCCGTCTTTGGCTCAGGTCATGATCCCAGGGTCCTGGGATCAAGCCCTGAATCCCCCGCTCTCTGCTCAGCGGGGAGCCTGCTTCTCCCTCTCCCTCTGCCCCTCCCCACCGCTCATGTTCTATCTCTTGCTCACTCTCTCTCTCTCTTTCAAATAAATAAATAAAATCTTCAAAAAAAATAGGTTAGAAAGTTGATTTGCTCCTTCCATCATGTATGTCTCCTTTTCACCACGGCAAAATGGCAAATGTAAACTTATTCCTTAGAAGGTGGTCTGGGCCCCAATTTCTAACTAATTGGGAGAAGCAGCCCTGAGTCGAGCACTGTCAGGCTGATTTGAGTTTTAAGGTAGGATGATGATTATTGTGTCAAATGTAATCAAGAATGTGGGCTCTGAACAGACGAAGGGGCTGGCTGTTTTTAATTCAGGTTCGTAGACGGAGCAGACCTCTGGTTCGCTGCTAGTCACAGCTGGCTGTAAAAGAGCAATTTTTAAAATGCGATTTCATTCTCTGTGGAGCAGTAAGGATCAGGGATTGGATGCACAGGGGGAAAATATCCTCATTCTCTTCTTTAAAAATTCGATTTATTTTCAGTATAATAGCTTTCGTCTTGGCATTTCCCTGTAGCTCTATGTCTGTGGTTTTCAACCTTCCCATATCCAATGCCCCCCCTTTCTTTTCTTCCGGCATGTACTTTATGCCACCTTCTTTACTATGATAAACCAGAAGTTGTAGATGGGATACCCTGCCCACAGACAGAATTTTTTAAGTGGTGCCCTGACTTAATTTTAAAGAGAAATGAGTCATTAGAATGAACTAATGTCTATTTTGGTGTGCAGTTATTCAGTTAGGACCACACTAGAACACTCAAGATGTTTCTAGGTGACTGTACTATGAATGCAATAACAAATGTGGCACGGCACCAATGTGTTATACCAGGACTCGAATACCATGAGGGGCATTGGCCATCCTACATGGAACTTTCCAAAATGCTGAACAACTCTTGGCATAATTCTTAACAACACAAGGTAAAATTTTCCTTGGATTTTCATGGCAGTTAGTTACATTTCTGAAAAAAATTCAATGCGTATTAAAATCTTGATAGAGTATTATATATATAATTAAGTTCTAGGTTCAGGTGTTTATGAACAGTGTGTCCCCCATGTGAGCGTCCAGTGAGATGTGCAGAAGTGCTGTGGAACTTGGGACAGTTCTTTGTTGTCCGAGACATCTCCCCTCTCCAGCCCCTCCCCACAGACTGCTGGTGGTGCACTGCAATCACTGTGTCAGGTTAAATATCTTCCCTCAATTTCCAGAAAGCTTCTCTAAGGTGATCCACAAAATTGGGTAAATATTTTTCTGGATGAAAACTGATCTGTGAATTAATGAAATGCACTATTCTCTGAGAACCTAACGTATTTCTTGGTGATACAGCTGCCATTTTTACCAGACTGAATGAAACGAGCAAGCATTTAAGATCTTGCTAGATCGTCTAGCAACACCTTTACAAATTCTGGGATTATCACTGTGGTGATAATCTGTTTCCACCACCTTTACTGAATGGCATGGTCTCTCCAAAATGATGATGAAGACAACCCTTCCGGAAATATTAATTGCCTTCTAACTGGATGTTAACAAATGGAATTAAATTCTGTACAACTATCACAGGTGATATTATTATAGCTCCCCAAGATATTTAAAATCATGCATGCTGCTTAGATGGAGGCTGTAAGAGAAATACACACCCAATTTTTGATGAGGTTAACCAGGTAATTTAATAAAACAAAAACAAATACGCACACATACTGGGATAAATAAAAACGTGTGATCTGTACGTTCAGGGCAGAAATGATTTTTTACCCTGAAGAAATTTTAGACTGGTAGGTAAGCAAAAGGCAGCAGTCTGTTTGCATTTCATCAGGGCGTTTGATAAGGTCTTTCATTATATTCTTGTGAATCCGTTGGAGAAATACTGGCTAGAAGCGAGGTCTGTTGGATGATTTAGAAACCATCGCGTGCTGTTACACAAAGGGTGTCGAGTAATAGATGAGTGTCAAGTGGCGAAAGAAGATCTCTGGTGCTGTGCCACAAGGTTCTGTTCTCGTCCCTGATGTGCTGAATGTTTCTGACAGAATGCGAGTAGCGCTATAGAGAAGATGCCCATTCACATTCATGGGCAATACCAAGCAAAGAGCGTAGGAGTATGTTGGGTGATGGAGCCACTTGGATACCTGGATGGGATGAATTGGGAGGCTCTTTTTAGTACATATTTCTGGACCCATATCAAACTGGAAGGCAGTCAGAAAATTTACCAGGGTAATTTTTTTTTTTAAGATTTTATTTATTTATTTGACAGAGATAGAGACAGCCAGCGAGAGAGGGAACACAAGCAGGGGGAGTGGGAGAGGAAGAAGCAGGCTCATAGTGGAGGAGCCCGATGTGGGGCTCAATCCCATAATGCGGGGATCACGCCCTGAGCCGAAGGCAGACGCCCAATGACTGCGCTACCCAGGCACCCCATACCAGGGTAAATTTTAACAGATTTTAACAGAAGCTATTGTTTGTTGTGCACTCTGGCTTTGCAGGGCACCTAAAAAAATACATCAAATTAACAGTCTTTGTGGGAGTGCATTTTAAAAATTCAAGAGAAAATATGTTGGTTTTGAGTAGTGATGGACAATTCACTGCAATGTGTTGGCCAGTGAGAGTCTACCCCTTCATTTTCACTACCAGTACAAAACTAAGTGAAAGATAACAGCCTACATAATACAATGGGTATTAAGGAGGGCACGTATTGTGGTGCACTGGGTGTTATACGCAAGTAATGAATCATGGAACTTTACATCAAAAACTAGGGATGTACTGTATGGTGACGAACATAATATAATTTAAAAATATTATTATTAATTAAAAAACCTCCAAAGATTTAATTAATGTCTACTCTTCTGCAAAGCAGAATACAATTTTGGTCACAGAATTGCTCATTCTCATTTTTAACTATCTTAGTTATAACTGAATAAGAGTCTTTTATATAATCCATTTTGTGTAACAAACAAAGGTGATATCTACTAATTATTATGAGGTTCAACTTAAATAATGTATGTGAAAGCAATGTATAAACTTTAAGATTCTATACAAATATAAATTATTACATCAAGAACTAATTTGGACTCGTAAGTTTTTTAAGAACAGGAGACTAGGACCTTCTCATTTTTAGAATGTCTGCCTGATTCATAGTGGGTTTATTGATTTTAATTGGATTTACTGAATGTCCATTAAATACCAGAAACTGTGGTATGAATCCTTGCTCTCAAGGACTTTACATGAATGATGATGAGAAAAAAGAACATAGAGACTTTTTGTAAGTAGTGAATTCATAAGTAAGACGATTCTTTTTTTTAAAGATTTATTTATTTATTTGAGAGAGAGAGAGAGTGGCTGTGTGAGTGGAGGGTGGGACAGAGCAAGAGGATCTCAAGCAGACTCCCCCCTCAGCGTGGAACCCAACACGGGGCTTGATCTCATGACCCCAAAATCATGACCTGAACTGAAACCAAGAGTCCGGTGCTCAACCGACTGCACCACCCAGGTGCCCCGAGATGATTCTTGACAGCACATGAAGGTCCCAGATTATTCCTTTGGTGTTTTAATTGAAAAAAATAAGTACCTAATTTATGACTACCCTTCACAAATTTGAACTGATCTTATGAAAAGCCATTAGTGCATTTCAGAGTATCTAGCTCTTTTAAATGCAGTTTCTCCCCCTAGTAATTAAAAGTAAGAAAGCAAGAAATTTTAAATCTTTATTTTGATCATCAGTTTTAATTAGCTCAAGCTATTTGTAATCCTACAAATCTTATAAATCATATCAGATTTACAAGTCTTGTAAATCATATCTGAGCCTTTAAAAGAGGTTCAAAATTAAAAGGGCAATTTGTTTAGAATCCACCAAGACTTAGTCACTCTGAGAGATTAATTCATTTCTCAGCTAGTCTGATAAAAATGTATTTATTTTACTATAAAATTTCTAGAAAAGAAGTGATAATCTCTGTATCCTTAGCAAACATTTATTAAGTTACCATTATAAGAAGGCCACAATCATATGTACTATGATTTTACCTTATTTCCTAAGAAGAAAAAGATTGTACCGCTGCCCATAATGCCCTCTTTTTGAATAAAACCTTCAAGCCTACCTCAGGCCCAAAGTGCAGTATTTATTCTAATAGCTCTCTTAGATGGCAGCTGAAGATGATAAGCAAAGAGCTAATAATTTTTGTCCTCACACAAATACCATAATCCTAATTCATATAATAAGCACAGAAAACAAAGAGCTTTTGAGAATGGTAATATATTAAATCCATTACATTTACCTCAGAGGGAGATTGACAAGTCTACCGTGAGAGGTAATGTCTTAGAGTGGACTAGATTTGGTATTTCTGGCTGTGCCACTGATTTGGGAAATTCATCCAGCCTCTCTGAAAGTCAGGTTTCTCCCCTACAAAACATTGATGATTGTAACAGCTGGTCCCACTAACCTCATCAGGTGTTTTAAAGTATCAGAGGAGAAAATATATGTGGAAAAGCTTCAAAACCAAGGAGCATTGTTTTAGTGCAAAATACCGTAACGATAAATGTTGAATTCAAAGGACTCTCAAGAGTGTATTCTTAACCATAAGACAGGGCTGAATGAGGAATTGGGTAATAAAAGTCACAAATATTTACAGACTATAACTTCAAGTTCATGTCAGGAATTAGGAAGTTGTTCATCTTTCCCAATTCCATTGATAGACCTCTACCATAAGTTCATATCATCTGGTGATATGTTTTTAGCCACTTCCTTTTCAAGAGAATCTATATGTTTGACTTTTGATCTGAGAAAATGGAACCAACCTGCCTTGCTGTCTTCAGAATGTTATGTATTAATGTCTAACAATCTGTTCTGTTTTTCTCTAAGTGAGGATGAGAATGCATGTTTGTTGGCACAGTCTTAGGAGACTCAAGAGATGATCCCAGGCTTGTCCTTCTGATTGGTTACTGTATTAGTTTACATATGTATTTCAGAAGAGAAGAAAGCTACTCAATTTAGCTTATCAACATTAGGAAATAACATCTTTTAAAGAGATTAACACTAGGAGTGACCAAAAGCAAGGATTCACCTTAAAGACCCACATGATACAAATCATCGAGAATTTGCTTCAAGTAGAGATGTTGTCAAAAACCAAGCTCTGTGCTCCAGAGAGGAAATAGCAGGAAGACGGCGTGGGGGGATAAAGAAAGAAGATAGTTTATTGCTTTGCCAGGCAAGGGAGGCTGCAGCCGGCTCCTGCCCCCAAGAGTGCAAGCCCACCCGGGGTAAAAGGCTAAGAGGTTTTATAGGAAAATACAGAATCGGGGCCTTTTCGGTAGGAATGTCCTCAAGGTGGTCTCCTGAGTAGCCCTGGCGCCCGTCACCCGAGTATCCTTAGGAAGTTTATACATTGAGGTCAGCGAGATCGCAATATCCATACCGAGCTCCTGGAACAAAGAATTCTACAGAAAAACAAGTGAAAGGGAGGGGAAGGCTTTGAGAATAAGAAAGAAAAATGTGTGCAGTTTAAAGTCAGGCCTTGCTGAAGCACTAGTGTGTCTATCTTAATTTCTAACCATCTTTACGTTCTATAGTGGTTTCAGAAATTTTAACTATAAGCCCAACCCTAATCTAAATTTGTATTTATCTGGAAGAGAGTGTAACCACATTTTTTTCTAAATATCTTTTATAGTTCTGTAACTATCCAGAATAATACTTGGAGTGTCTGTATCTGAACCAATCCAAACATTATTTTTAAATTTCCTAAAATAGTGCCTTTAGGTAGTTTATCAGTGGAAAAATATAAACTATAGATCTTAGATTAAAAGACGTTCATCTCTTTGTTAACAATCCAAGTAGAAAAAATATATATCTTGAGTATTTTACCTGTGCGTAATATTTTGTACACTTCTTTTATCAACTAATTTTTCTCAGTGATACCTGACAGAAACAAACATCAAATGAAACGAGTAAAGCGAAGAATAGCGGAAAGTTTTCTTTTAACCGCTGTCTACATTTTCTTCTCAGAAACATCCCAGTGCTTTTAGGAAAACTATGTAATAGTTGTTGTTTCCCTAATGATATACTGTACAAATCTCAATTTTAAAAATTCTCATAGAGTAGTACAATCTATGTGTGGAAATGTTGCATTTTAAAATTCCTTGCATGAATGATCATGCCTATACTCTCTTAGTGTCTAAAGGTAAAGTCTATGTGATAATTTTTTTTTTTACTAAAATGTCTGTATCATTGGAGGAAGTTCAAACAGATAGCTTCAAAGCTGCAGTTTAGAGGATTAATCTATTTTTCATGTAGGTGTGTTGCGTCTGCACATGTTAAAAAGTCATCCTGTGTTGTCTGGGGTGAGGAAAGATGGGAATGAGTTTTCTGAGAACTAATCAGCTATACTTTGGGAACATTTAGGTCACGGTTTCCAATTAACTCTGGAGAATTTGAGTAATTTAGTACCAGACCTCAGAGAGGGGATGAAAACTTCGTTAATTCATATGTTGGTGAAGAGCAAACCAGCAAATTTGCGTTGAAAATGGATTTTTGTTTTGTGGTTTTTTTTTTTTTTTGAGCAAACACTGGCTAGATCTTTCTGCTATGGTTAGGATGGGAGGCTATCTTTGCATGTCTACCCTTATGTGTAGGGTTTTTTTCATGTTTCAATGACTCTGCTTATGGTAAAGTAACAAATACTTAAATCTGTACTCCAAATGAAGATGGGGATCCAGTGGCATAACCTTCCCTGCGCTTTTCTTTCTTTTCCTACAATGGATTATCAGAGGATGTAGACACCAATATCTATTTTCAGAGTTAGAAAAATGTCTTTTCTAGGATGCACGGCTTGGGCTATAATCCAAATTCTGCCACTTGCGTGCGACTTTGGAAAAGTCATCCAGTTCTCTCAGAATGAATCTCAACCAAAAGCAAAATGAAACCAGCGACAACCTGGACCATAGATCTAAGAGGTTTCTTATTTTTAAGAAAATCAATCCAATTAGGCCAACTTTGAGCATCCATCACCGTATGTGCAGATAAAACCCAGCTAGACGATCTCCACTTCCTCTGATGAGAAAAGGCCAGAAAAATGTTTAAAGATAGATTTATCACTTGTTAAGCAAATTGAGATCGAAGTTCATGAATGCATTCGAGTTACTGGTAGGGAATCCTCATGAATTATAGGCTTAATCCCATTGTAAGTATAGTTAAATGTTTACCTCTCTGTCTTCTCCACTAGAATTTAATATATTAAATGCCGAAGTCCATGACCATGCCTCATTGACTTTGGTGTCACCGTCACTGAGCATAGATCCTGGCATGTAATATGTATGAGATGCACAGATGACTTAATGCAATGTTGGTAGGCATGTACAAATAAGAATGAGGTGCTGATTTGAAGATAATCTGTGTAGAGAGCTTAAAGCCACTGACAGGGAATGAAATATCCAACTGGAAGCATACAAAGAGAAACAGCTGTAGGTAGAAAAAATCGGAAATACCTTATAAAGTAATGAGAGAGTAAGTCTGAATGTATTTTAAAACATGTGAAGAGCTATATGGGTGTTAGCGTTAAAAAATGTATTTTCTGTGCTACATCTCTGAGCCTTGATCTCTTATTCTGGGTCAATAGTTGAAAGAACAGGGTATATTTCTCACTGTATAGCTCAATAGCAGAGGAGAAAAGAGAAACATCCTCTCATGGCCAGAATGCTTCTGTGGCTGTATTTTCTAAGTAGCTATTGCCCTAAGCCACGTTAGAGTTGTGGCTGGAAAGGTACTGGTGGGGGACGAGGCCAAGCATTATTGAAGGACTTTCCTTAGATTCATGCTTCTCATTGGTGCCAACTACAAATACGATTCCTAGAGACTAAAAGGAATCCTTTCTACAAACTGCTGTATATCCATAGGTAATACAATTCTAGCTGTCCCTTGAAAACACAATATAAGGTGATTTTTAAAAATCAAAATGTAATGTATTTACTAGCAAGTCAGTAGATTCCATTAACAGCTATAGAGAAATTGAACTTCAGGTTGAATTTGGTCCTGGGCGTTGCTAGAAACCTTTGGTCCCGAGTCCAAGTGCTGCTAAGATGCTCCTTCTCTCAGCCCTATATCTAACAAATAAAAAAGGGAAGAAATTGTCATCCTGAAATCATTCCCTAAAAATATCATAGGAAATGATGGTGGTTAAATGCAAATAAACCAGGAAGGAGAGATTCGGGTTATTTTGCTTGGTTACTCCATGACAATCGCTAAGCATAGATGGAGGTGTTTTTTAGCAGAAGACTGAGAGCTGTGAATTTCCTCATTTTGTTACACTTAAAGAAACACCTGGGCAGAAGAGCCTCCTCTGTCAGATTGAGCCTTTTTCCCCCTAAAAATATTCAATGCGTTCATTTCTGATTTTGTATATATATAAACATAAAATTCTATACATGTGTGTATACACACATAAAATCCTGCAGTACAGTGCTCCAATAAAGTATTGTCCATTCGTGTATCTAATAGTGGAATATTATCTACACATTCATTCAACTCTACAGCCTTACTTGGGGAAATAGTAAGTTTCTCTTTCCTCGTGTGCTTTTGTGTTTTAGCTTGACCCATACGAAATTGCTGATATTCAACCTAATAGAAAATCTGGAGTCTTAGAGATTTATATAGAGATATGCGTGTAGGTGTTTAGTGACAGAGCAGAGTATTACTTGTCTAATTGCCTCATTGATAATCAGCTCTTAAAAAGAAACCAGAGATGCTGAAGACTCTGCCTTCTGAGAGTCTTCCTGTTTGTGCAGAACTGGGACTGGGTGAGTTCCTTCGTGGGCAGGTATGGGGTTCTCCTAAGCTTTGCAGCTACAGCTCTTTGCGCCTTCAATAGATTCTTGCTTCTAACTGGTGATAATGCAACCCTGCACTACCTAGAGATCCTCTTATTTTTTTCAAAGATTTTATTTATTTATTTATTTGAGAGAGAGAGAGCATGAGCAAGAGAGCACAAGCAGGGGGAGCAGCAGAGGGAGAGGGAGAAGCAGGCTTCCCACTGAACAGGGAACAGGACAATGCGGGATTTGATTCCAGGACCCTGGGATTGTGACCTGAGCCGAAGGCAGATGCTGAGCCGACTGAGCCCCCCAGGCATCCCTCTATAGACCCTCTTAAAGGGCAACAAAGGTGCAGTAGCTCCTGTCCCCTTTCGAGACCATATTCCATGCAAGTAGTTGTATATTTCTCACATAGACTTCTTAAGCATGTATATTTTTTAAATCCTTATTTAGTATGACACTTCAGCATATCAGTCTCCCCAGAAGGCAGATTCTGAGAAAGCAGTTAACTTGCAGGAATTTTATTAGCGAGTGCTGTCAGGACTAACACCTGTGAGGGAAGGAAAAGGAAGCAGGATAAGGAAGAAGGAGAAGCTGGGCTTCACTGCAGTTGCAACCACAGCATCAGTCAGCTCCCCACCCCTTTCGCCATCCTCCCGAATTGTTCTGAGTTGGAGCAAGGGGGCCAGGCTCTTATAGCTGCCTCCAGCAGCTTTCTCAGAAGTGAGGGCAAATTGGGTGGGTTTCCAGTGACCGTGATTCTCAAAACATTAGCATATATCACAATCACCTAGAAGGCTTGTGAAAACGCAGCTCACTGGACACCATGCACAGACCTTCTGATCCCGTAGGTCTAGGGTAGGGCTTGAGAATTTGCTTTTCTAATAAGTTCTCAGATAATGCTGAGGCTGCTGGTCTGAGGGTCATACTTTGAGAACCACTGACCATACCGCTCATATTTAGGTACTTGAGAATAGTATATGGTGCCCTTATGAACAGAAAGAAAACCTTTTAAAGTCACCATAGCAGCCCACCCTCCACCATATTCTTAGCATAAACCTAGAATAGCTGATAATTAAAATTTGTTACAATAAAAAGTACTTACCTGCTATCAGAGATTATATTCCTGAAGTATTATTACTATTTCTGGTACCTGGGCATTGTTACTTTTATTTATTTTTTATAATAATTTTTTATTATGTTATGTTAGTCACCATACAATACATCCCTGGCTTTTGATGTAATGCCNTTGGGGTGCATATGGCCCTTCTCTTTACTACGTCTGTATCTTTGGGGTAAACACCCAGTAGTGCAATGGCTGGGTCATAGGGTAGTTCAATTTTTAACTTTTTAAGGGACCTCCACACTGTTTTCCAGAGTGGCTGTACCAACTTGCATTCCCACCAACAATGTAGGAGGGATCCCCTTTCTCCACATCCTCTCCAACAATTGTTGTTTCTTGCCTTGTCTATCTTTGCCATTCTAACTGGCGTAAGGTGGTATCTCAGTGTGGTTTTGATTTGAATTTCCCTGATGGCTAATGATTTTGAACATTTTTTCATGTGTCTGTTAGCCATTTGTATGTCTTCATTGGAAAAGTGTCTGTTCATATCTTCTGCCCATTTTTTGATTTGATTATTTGTTTCCCATGTACTGAGTTTGAGAAGTTCTTTGTAGATCTTGGATACCAATCTTTTATCTGTAGTGTCATTTGCAAATATCTTCTCCCATTCCATGGGCTGCCTCTTAGTTTTTTTGACTGTTTCCTTGGCTATGCAGAAGGTTTTTATCTTGATGAAGTCCCACAAGTTCATTTTTTCTTTTGTTTCTCTTACCTTTGTAGATGTGTCATGAAAAAAGTTGCTGTGGCCGATGTCATAGAAGTTGCTGCCTATGTTCTCCTCTAGGATTTTGATGGATTCCTGTCTCACATCGAGTGTAGATTGCTCTGGGTAGCATAGACATTTTAACTATATTAATTCTTCCGATCCATGAGCATGGAATATTTTTCCATCTTTTTGTGTCTTCTTCAATGTCTTTCAAGAGTGATTTGTAGTTTCTAGAATTGGGCATTGTTACTTTTAAAATTCAGCCAAATTTTTGCCAGGGTCTATAATCAGATAACCTGGACAGGAGAATTTACAGAATAATCCATGTTCAAGATCTTCACTTTTGTTCTAAAACAATTTTTTAAAAATGCCTTTGCGATTCTCATTATTTCTATGTATTTTTTATTTATCATATAAGCCACTTAAAGCCGTATGGTTATGGAAAATTAAAAAGTATGAGATACATCTGGAGCTATTTTGAATACACAAATATGAGATACAAGTACCCTTGACTCATTTCAGGAATGAATAAAATTTAGGGATTAAGTGTACATAGATTGATCTCAGGAGAAAGGATGTAGCCTTAAAACTCCCACATGGGCAGGAAACAGCAATCTCACCTCTGATCAAAGGGGCCTGTAAAAGAACTCATTTGAAGAGATTTTCTGCTCTCACAGCCATTGAATTTTGTTAACGTATTTTCCAAATTAGCAAAGATTCAGCCTGATGTTGTCAATATTTCCGAGCATGAGGGTATCATTGAGGAAAACGGTGCCTTACTGTCCTGCAAGAGTTACTGTTCTTCCCTAAGGGCCTAATTTACAAAGCAGCAAACTCGCTGGTAGGATTTGGCTAGAAGTCTCGTTGCCTCGGTAGAATGCTTTCATCTAATTTATGTGCATTGTATTTTACAGAGAACTCTTGGAAAGTTATTTACTAGTTACTTTCTCTGGAAGCAGAGGGTAAGCAGCATTTTCAGTGAAGAATAAGGGAGCAACCTGTGCAGCTCATGATGAGGTTGACCCTGATAATCAAAGGCACACTGTCTAACTCTCCCAGCTTCACTCTTCCCTGAGAATTTCATTGTTGCCCTTTTATTCCCCATAAAGTTGGAGCATGTGAGAAAATATGTCATCGTCCAACCCTGTACTTGTCTTCTGGAATGTGACAGCTTATTTCTATCCCAAATTTTAGGCTGGAGGTGGCATAAGTCTTAGTGATTTCTGATATGCAAGCCAGCCTAGAAATACTAGCTTGAACTGGATGAAAATTGCTGCTTTTGTAGGTCAGAATCGGCCAGATGTGAGCAAGTTACACGTGCTTCTACCTGCACGTTTCCTGCCAGATTATAACATGAAGATTCTCAGTGCTGTTGCAATGGTTCTGAGCTTTTAAATCATACTGAATAAAAAGATAAATAAATAATGATTTCGATCTTTCTCCCTCCATTGATAGTTTGAAAACCAGGTAAGCAGGGAGCGAGTAGTCCAGGTCAGCCCCTGACCTACGCAAGGTTTAACTGATTTGCCCAGCCTGAGCGCCAAGGTTCCTTTCAGCTATGCAGCATTCAAGTTTGTTTAGGGGCTGATAAATAGCTTCGTGCAGTGCTTCCTTTTTTCCAGTAGCTGCATCCTCGTAAACCTATTCTCCCCTCCACCAGTTAATGCAGATAGAAGATTTTTATCCAGTGTGAGCACCGAAACTACACTGTGGAAGACTGTAGGCTCAGCAAAAACCTCACCCGTGATGAATAAACTGTTCTTCCGGGGGCTTTGCTGCCGCTGGCTCGGCAGGAGCTGTTTATTGCCTGGTTTGCACATCCCATGATAAAGTTGCTGCTGAAATAAATTGCAGTTTTGCATAATTATTGACAATCACATCCTAACAAGCAGTGTGTATCATATTCAAGTGTTCAATTTTTTAAAATCCATTTTTAGCTTCTGTTTAATCCCAGAAAGTGTTTGTGTAGTAATAGAAGGCAAATATGGCATTTAAATAGAGTACTAATTTCCTCATTGCAGACAAAATTTACCTGAATCTTTTTAGATGGAACTGTTAATGCCAAAGGCAATTTTCCCTCCAGGCTGTTATTATGTAGATTTTTGCTGAGGGCATATGTGTGTGTATCCACAATACATGCATTATATATACATGTGTGTCTATGTGTGTGTGTGTGTGCATATGTTCAGAAAAAATATGAATAATTTTTTTAGATTTGTGTATCATTACGAAATTTGGTTCACCCCTTCTAAAAGATTAGAGGAAGGGTGGGGGCACCTGGGTGGCTCACTTGGTTAAGCGCGTGCCTTCTGCTCAGGTCATGGTCTCAAGGTCCTGGATTCGAGCCTCGCATTGGGCTCCTTGCTCGGCAGGGAGTCTGCTTCTCCCTCTGCCCCTCCCCCCACTCATGGGCATTTGTGCACGCATGCGCTCTCTCTCTCAAGTAAATAATTAAAAAAAAAAACAAGATTAGAGAAAGGGGAATGGGATGTGGGCCAAGCAAACGAATGTGTTCAAGTAAACTTAATGTGTAATAACTGTACATGGGAGGCAATCACCTTGACACACATTGTCGTCTCATTCTCAGCCCAGCAATAGGCATTGAAGATGAGAAACTTCGAACTCAGAGAGGATAAGTAACTTGCCATACTACACAGTTGGTAGAGGATATTGGGATTTGAACCCAGATCTGTCTGGTTTTTAGGCTTTACTTTTTACATTACACAGAAGTTTTTTCTTTGGGAGAATATTCTTAGTTGTGTGACCATCAGATAATGAAATGTAAAGCAAACACCATAGTTAGAACCATTAGAACACAATAGTGTCACATAAAATGATATCTTGCACGATGGTTTCTGTGAAATATGTTGTTTTTTTCCTTGTTAGCCCTGTTCTCCTCTACCCTCCAGTCCCCTTCTCTTGTTTCCTCCAGTGTTCAACTTTCTCATCTAGCTTTGCATTTTCTTGACCTTTTTCCTTGTCTACCTAATCCTGACTTTCCACCTCAGGTGACATCAAAGATAAACATGGTGTAGGGATTTGGGAGCTTTACCTATAAAGATGAACTTACGCTTTTGCCGCATATGAAAATAAGCTTTCACAATCGACCAATAAAAAACTATCAAGTTANTCCACCTCAGGTGACATCAAAGATAAACATGGTGTAGGGATTTGGGAGCTTTACCTATAAAGATGAACTTACACTTTTGCCGCATATGAAAATAAGATTTCACAATCGACCAATAAAAAACTATCAAGTTAAAAAAAAAAGATTGTTTTTGGAAGTTCATATATGAACTGTCCAAAGTCTACATGCGCACGCACACACACACACACACACACACACTATTCTAGTTGTTGTTGCTTTTAAGAAAACTTTTAGCAACAACCCACCCCTTTGTTGGTACTTTACAATTTTGTCCCTTGATCTTTGCTCTTTTCATGGGGGGCCCTGGGTGCACCATTGTGATAACCGAGGAGAGCTGCATCTGGACCTTTGTTCTTTTGCAGAGTGAGTGAGCGAGAGGCTGCTCTGGAAGAAACCCACAGATTACTGCAACAGTTCCCCCTGGACCTGGAAAAGTTCCTTGCCTGGCTTACGGAAGCTGAAACAACTGCCAACGTCCTGCAGGATGCCACCCATAAGGAAAGGCTCCTAGAAGATTCCAAGGGAGTAAGAGAGCTGATGAAACAATGGCAAGTAAGTAAAGCTCTTCTACTTTGCCCTCTTGTGAAGCCTTGTGAACAATTCACAGCGTCCGTCCTTGTAACTGATGGGCTGGGGACAAAGTGAAGTGCTTGTTTTATATGGCCTGATCCAATGCAGTGTGTGGGCAAGAGGGGAGGAGGCACGGGGGGAAGGAAAAACCATTTAGTACATCATTTAACACCCCAGTCTTCGACATGGTACGTGTTTTTGACCAGGGAAAACTTGCCCATAAAACCAGAGCTTTGGCCAAGGAGAAACTTTGCTCTGAGAAATAAATTAGGGATTGGTTTATTAAATGGAAAAAGTTGCCATTTTGGAGTGTTTATTTAATATTACAGGGAAAGCATCTGTATGAATTGTCTGTTTTATTTAGCGTTGCTAACTGAATCAGTTTCCCTTCATTACTTTCAAATACATTTTGAAATGTTAATCTGACATTTTGTAGCTTTCTTCCCAACACGATCTGTAAAAAGAAAAATGAGATGGCTAAATTTATCATAGTTAATGATCGTACAATTTTTGGACAATTGTTTTTCCAAGAAACAAAAATTATTGCTGCAAAGTTTCATATGCATGAACAGTGAAAACAGAAGTTTAGGGCAGTTTTGTTTAAATGACGTCTTGGTTCAAGGAGGCCGCCTAAGTTTATTCTCAGTGCCTGATATAATTTTCTGAACTATTTTGGAGTTTCGTTACGTATACTTGAGTTCCTGGCTTGATACAAGAACTTTACTAGTATCTTGAATAAACTCTAGAATGTCAAGATAATATGATCAAGTTTTTGGACTACTTTACTCCATAAATTTAAATTACGATGAAAAAAAGTGATGGTGTATGCTAGGTTGAAAAATACTCCCATAACCAGACCATAATAAGCAATGTTTCTTCTCTTCCTTTCCTTATTTTCTTTCTCCTCCTTTTTTTCTGTTTTGATAGGATACTTGATCATTTGCCTGCTCTTGTGCACAGAGTTGACGATAGTGGCAATTCATAGCTTCTCAGATTTCTCATTCGTGTTTTCTATTCTCATCAGACCTCACTCACTCCTCCACAATGTGTGTTGAGTTAGTTTGATCACTGGAAGTAGCTCGTTTAGAGCAATACCTGCCTATATCTTTGTAGATATGTCCCATGGCTTGAGATTGCAAAAACTATGCAGTTAGACTTTTTGGTCACTCCTAGATGAGTGAGTAGAAAATGTTGTGCTGTAACTTATTTGACTTATGATATTTCATAAATAAAATTGTATTTCTTTTAAATACCCATGAAGCCACCTAGAATTTTAATAAATATGGGGTTCACGTATTCTCATCAGCTGTGGTAGATAAATATTAAAAATGTAAGTCATTATTTTAGCAGATTACTTTGAAAAGAAAGAATAATCCAAGAGATAATTTTATAATAAAGATTTAATAAAACATCCCTTAAACTAGTGAACAAGTCTGTTTGAGGGCCGGGATACATCCACGTATCTCCTATATGTTATTATCTGTATTACTATACCATGAAAATTCTGAGAAACTGCAAGATTTTGAATCATTAAAGAAAAAAATTGCCGTGTTTTTAAACTATATTTCCTATGGGAGAATGGAGGATAAGCCACGTTTTGTGTTTAGATCTCTAATCTCCCTTTCAAAAACAGTTGAAAGTTATGCAGAGGACATTTTCTTAGCTTATGCTATAGTACTCATAAAAAGTATTTATTATTAAAAGCCATATAAAACTCCCCTAGAGTTCCTGAAAACCTTAGATGTATCATTTTCCCCCTTAACTACAATAGGACTAGCTGAGATCCCAGCACTACTTTAAAACAGAGAAAATTTTCTCATTCCCTCCATGTTAATATTGAGTTTTCTATAAATTCCAGTTGCCTGAGGTTGAAACTACATTTTATGGATAGAAATGACATTTATAGCCGTTTTGATTTTCAGTTAGATGACCAGATAATGGTCTTTTGGTGAAAGATTTGAAGATGTCATGGAAAACATTTGAAACTACTAAAACTATTGATTATTGTTGTTAATGGCACATTTCAAGTGATGGAATTGAATTAAGGTACTGGGGTTTAAAAGCAACAAATGGAAATGCCAAGCTTAAAAGTAAATATAACCACATATCTTGGGAGATTACATGCCGTTTCAATATTTCAGCTAAATGGAAGTCTCTGCTTTTTTCCCTCTGAAGATATTTTTTCTATTTTGAACAAAAGGAATTTTCTGTAATATGTGTGAAGGAAAAAAGTGTAATGATAGGCCTTTTCACTTTGTTTGAAGAAGCTGGTAGCATTATGTTCATTGTTTGATTCATGCTGTAGAGCGAAAATAATTCTTTCATATTAAAAAAGGAAACTCCAAACGCCTAGACAGAGCATCAGCTCTCCCAGCAGATTCTAATACATCTGCCCCCCCAAAAGCATTGATGTTTTTGCTTCATACAAGTGCTGCTGAATGGATATGGGGTGGAGAGGAGGGGTGGCATGAAAACCTTCTCAAGTATGTTTTTGCTCTATGGCTGTCAATCAATTCTTCTATATATGGAGACCCCCCCCCACGCAGCTCTTGCTAGAATGAGTATCACTGTTATTTACAATCCACTTTATAGGATGTTTAATTCTCTCAGCAATAATCACAATTCATGGGGTCTATAAGAATACATGTTTTATGAAGCATATGCTTCCTGAATGGAATTAATCTGAGTGATTTCACTCTGAAAGCCACTAAAATTCCTTCCTCATATTAGAAAAAAACGCTTATTTAGTTTTCTTACTAAAAGCAAGGACATTATAATTGTCCTTATACTTCAGGATGAGATTTTTCTTATAAATAGTGTTATTTCTCACAGTCTAACTGGAATTTTAAAGCCAATATATTTTTATAGGATATCATACAGAGTCCTGAGAGGTGACAGTCTGAGAATTTTTACATTGCAAATTTATCTTTAAAATGAAAAACCATATTCGTAGTTGAATCAGATACTTCCTGTGTCCAAAACATTTCCGCTTTGGGCCCCAGAGAATTAACAAAGATATCCTCAATTCCAGGTTCTAACATAAAACCATGGGTAACTAACTGAAAATGGGAAGACTCTGTATCTTTGCTAATATTCCATAAGAATTCTGCCAATCTTAACTGATTCTCTAAGCACCCCTAAGAGATCATTGTAATACCAGCTTATATAGAAGGTGTGTGGGTGTGGGGATGTGGTGGGGAGAGATGGTCATAAAGGTGTAATTAGAATCTTTTTCTCAGCAGGAGAAACTATGGAGCAATTAATATTTGAGATTCCTTCCTCTGTGATCTGGGTCTTGTCTCAGGCCAGAGCTCTACGCTCAGTTTCTTCTCTAAGCTCATTTGTTTTACCCATATCTCCTCCCCCACCCCCATCATGAAATTCTCTTCTATTAAAGAAAACATTTCCAGAGAGACTAGTTTGATAAACTTTGAATTGTACATGAGTGTGCACCTGTAAATTGATTAAGAAGGCTTAGATTTCTAATACATTATTGAAATTGGGCAAGTAGCTTCTTCAGTGTTTTGCACAAAAAAAATCTTGGCCCACTGGTTAATTCCAAAGGAAGAAGGAAGAATGCAATCTTAGTAACACAATTAGTATTCTGAATAAATTGGATTGTCATCTTTCTTGGGACATCTAAGAATAGAGAGGTAATCTGAGGATCCCTAATTCTAAGAAAAGGAAACCCTCTGTGTATTCCTTTCTGTTGCTATAATTTGAACTGAGTTTTATATGTTTTTTTCTTTTTTTATCTTTCTACTTTGGAGTCTCAATAATATGACAGTTAATCTTGATATTTTTCTCTGGCCTGGTGATGACTGTCTACTGTTTTGGATATGTAAAACTTTTATATATATTATTTCCTTAAGAACCTTGATTAATCCATGAAATCTGTTGTAAACACCTGTTAAGTGTCTAGTGTGGCTTTAGGACTGGCATAAACATGATTACAGAGTTGCTTTTCAAACACAGTTCAGACAAAGTATTAGGTTGTATAATCTATTTAATGAGTATCAATCCACAATTTTTATTTTTTTACTTTTATTTAATTTTTTAAAACAAAACCCCCCCAGCTCATCCATTTCTCCACCACCCCCCACCTCTTACAACCACCAATCTGTTCTCTGCATCTGTGAGCTAATTTTGTTTTGTTTTGTTTTTTAGCTTCCAGATATAAGAGAGATCATATAGTATTTGTCTTTCTCTGTCTGATTTATTTTGCTTAGCATTACAATTTTTAAATAGCAAAGGATGAAATTAACAGAATAGAACAGGAGATGACAGACTCCATCACTCTTACGTAAGGGTCAGGGGTTTTTTTTGTGTGTGTGTGAAACTTTAGTTTCAGCTGTGTATGTGAGAGAGAGGGAGAGAGAGAGAGAGAATGAGAATGTGCATACTGGATACATTCAAAAGCCTCTGTAGTGGAATATGACATTGGCTTTTGGAATGCTTATATTCCAGAGGTGAAAATACATATGCTAGGGCAAATTATAGTAGTGTGATGAGTGTTAGAGGACTAGACCAGGCCTAGTGAAAACAGATGATTAAGCTTAAGCCTTCCAGAGAGCCCAGGAAACTCACCTACAACAGTGTTTTCCCATCTTCCTTATATATTGGAGGAGCTTTTTTTTTAAGGTTTATTTATTTATTTGAGGGGGGAGGAGAAGCAGGAGAGGGAGAGAGAGAGAATCTCTGGCAGACTCCCCACTGAGCACTGAACGTGGAGCCCAACTCAGGTCTCGATCCCAGGACCCTGAGAGCATGACCTGCTCCAAAATCACTGAGCCACCCCAGCGCCTGAGGAGGAGCTTTTAAAAGTGCTAATTCTTTGGTTCCACCCCATAGAGGTTCAAATTGGATTGATGGCAGGATGTCATGTCCATGATTCTGATGTATAGCCAACGTTGAGAACCTCTGCTCAGAGAATGTTAAAAGAATATATTAGGACTTAGCTAGGTATATGAAGTTGAAAAGAGAATTTTTGGCAAAGGCAATAACATGTTCAAAGTCCTGAACATTTTGGGAGTTTGCGAATCTGAAGGTACTTCTCTATGGCTGGGGTATGGTTGTTGCAAGAACTAAGGTCGGAAAGGTCAGCTGGGCCTAAATTATTTAGAAAAACAGCAGGGTATAGTGAATAGAGTACGGGTCTTGTAGGCAGGAATACCACTAATTGTACCACTTGTTGCCTAACCTCTAAGTCTTAGTTATCTTTTTCTATACAGTGAGCATTGCATTCACAGGATTTTTGAGGATTAAATAATAGGATACATGTAAAATTCCCTCTCGAGGGGCAGAGTGTTGAGAGAGCTTAACATGTGTAAGCTGTCTTTCTATCCATCTTGCCGCCTACCTTTAAGGGTTGGGACTTCATCTGTAGTCTCTGGGAAGCTGCAGCATAGTTTTAAGCAAGGAAATGGATTACCCAGACTTACATTTTTGAAAGATCACTCCAGTCATTGAGAGGAGAATGAATTTGAAGGATATAAAACTTATCCAGGAACCACAGTTAGAAAGTTCTTTCTGTACTGTTCCAAGTAAGAAATAATAATGAAGGTGCTGAGGTTGAACAAATGAAACCAATGTGGGAGCTGTTTGGAGGTGAAAGTCAACAGTGTCATGTACATTATGGGACATGAGGTGAGGGAGCATCGTGAGGTATGATGAGGAATCACTGACTGCTTACCACTTGGCATGACTGTGGGCCTTCGCAGAGTCGTAGAATTCAAGACGGCAGCCAATTGTGGGAAGGGAAGTCAAGAATGTCATCAGTTTTGAGGTGTCTGTGAGTCACGGAGGTGAAATTCTCACCTCCTTAAAGCAGTTGTGAATGTGGATCTAGAATTTGGAGGAGATACAGCTTCTAGGTTGAAGATACAAACATGAAGAACATTAACATGGTAGCCAGAGAAATGCATGATCTTACACATGAATCATGACTTGATTTTCTCCACAGTTCATTCAGAAATACACCCAGAGGTCACCAAAATACCACTTACTCCAGCACAGAATTAGTATTAAGCGATGCCATTTTCTATGTTATTCAAAGGGGCACAGCTATGGGGACACTTTTAATGGTTTAACCTCGAAAAAGTTGCAAAGCTTTGGTGTAAAACTCCTACGTTGGAAAAAGTAAAAGTATTTGGGTAACGAATCCAAGATCTTGAAAAACTTTCCAATGACGGCAGTTTGTTTCTTCTCTTACATGAGCATGGCAGATTATATGTTTTCCTTTTATTCTCATGTAACTACTATAAAAAGGTCATTCACGTTCACAGAACTATGAATTGTAGTGCTCAGGAATAGATTCAAGAGCCCCATGCTTATCATCTTACCACATTCAGAACTTTCTCATGCTCCAGGTTTGGACCGTCAAATTCCTATAGATCATGGAGATAATCCAAAAAGAAATAGTGAAATAATTCAAAGCTTAGAAGAGGGAGTCAATGAGGACAAATGTTTAAGATTGGTGTTTTATCTTTTATGGAAAAGAAGACTAAATATAGAAAATAAGAATTCATCTTTGCCCAATGATGGGAAAACAATGAATTTAATGCAATATGAATATAGTCACTTGATTATAGAGGTTATAACATTCCAGAGCACGTTACCATGGTCTCTTATGTATGTTAACATGTTCATTGAATGTATTGAAAACTTTAGAACCTGTTGTTCTGAAAATTGAATAACTTATAATTCAGTTCTAGGATTCTGTAATTTTATATATACAAAACAAAAGAAAGGCCCATGTAGGAAAGAGGACACTGTGTATACTGAAAAGTCAATTTTGATAGCCCCTAATAACCATTGTCTTTTATTCCTCACAGAGCTTTTGTGAGGATCTTATAAGGTAATAAATATAAAAGCACTTTGAGAAAGCTTTCTTCAAGTGAAAGATCTTTATTAATGATACGAATTACCATTAGACAAAAGTCCAATTGAATATATAAAACTAATATTGTACTCTTTAAAATCAATGGATCAATGTTATATTAAATAATGAGAATAATGATTGCTAAATTTTTAATTTTTTATAACTGACAAAGCACTTTTACTTTCATTTTCTAATATTCTCACTGAAAACCTCTGGTATTGGTATGATTATTGTTTTCTGTTGAGGAGGGTAAAATTAAAGAGATTCAGTAATATAGCTAATGCCCCTTCCTTGAAAATTATTGTGAGTTTTATCGCACCAGATTGGGGGGGGAAATAATTAAAAATAAAAGCCTATGAAATAAATGTTTAGTTTCCTGGGACGAATAACACAATGTATGCATCTAATTACTGGGATAGATAATGATAATAACCCACTTTAAAAAAGAAATACTATGTGCCAGGCAACGTACTGGGTGCTTTGCTTCCATGATGTAATATCATTGTACCATTCTTACAGATGACAAAGATCAAAGTTCTGAGAGGTTGGGTAACTTCTGCTAAGGTGATACCACTATATACAGAGAAGTCAGTTCTTTGAACCTAAGTTTGACCTTCTGACCCTCGAGTCACCTTACTCCCCTGCCCATTCCTCTAAACTGACTGAGCCTTCCAGGCAAAGACTCAAGATAACCATAAGCAAGTCTCAAATAATTCACCTAATAGGAATTTGTGGGTTACCTACTTCCTAAAAGTCCCTTTTCCCTTTACCTTTTTCAGTCTAATTTCGACATTGACCTCTCAACTGAAATGCTTCTCTATGAAACCACCATAACTTCCAAATGCAAATGCTTTCACCAAGTGTTTCCTGCCCTAGAAATCTCTGCATCACTTGTGATTATTGCCCACCACAGTTTCTGGGAAAACGTCTCACCTTTTGACTTGCTGGGGTCTTGTGTTCTACTAATTTTCTCCTACCTCTCTACTCATTCTTCTTTCTTTACTGAGGACCAATTCTGGTCTGTCTTTTCTGCCTTTATTAGTTTCATTCTCGTCATTCTTCTTTCTTTACTGAGGACCAATTCTGGTCTGTCTTTTCTGCCTCCATTAGTCTCATTCTCTCTGGTCAGTAGTTACTAAGCGTTGCTCGTGTTGTAGGTATTAGACTAGCAACTGTCTTTCACCCTTCTTTAATCCAATGATTTGAAGATTTTTACCTCTTTCCTGTATCAGTCCTGTATTTCTTACTATATGGGGGCCATTTCTTACTCAAATGTCTCACAGACATTAGAAACTCAATGTGACTCAACTGGGCCATCACTTGGATACCAGGTCTTCACCTCCTCTCCCACCATTCATTACACTATGATCTGAAAAGATTTCAAACCAAATAGTCCTTTCTACATCTCTTCACTTGCCCTACTTTCTAGTTCATTTTCCGTATCAATTTTACCCACCCCCTCCCCCAAAGCCTTTGCACCCATTGCTTTCTCTCCGGTCTCCTAACCACTACTCGAATGCAAGCTCCTAGGACGTGTTAGGGCTCTCCACTCCTTTCTGCCCACTGCATGGCTCCAGTCCAGCTTGCAGATTGCCATTTCAAATGAGGCTTCCTAAGGTATATCTTGGATTGTAAATAGATTAGAAATTTCATGCAGGGAGGGATTTTATTCCCTTGTATATTCCCATTACCGAAGACAGCGCCCAGCACATGATAGGCACTCAATAAATATTTGTCAAATGAATGAAAGAATATATGGTTCTTCTGTTCAAACACCTTTTATGACTTCTCAAACCCTTCAGAATATTCTGCACATGACTTCACCTGGCTCTCCAGAATGCGCTCCCAATCTCAATTTCTAATCTTATTTCTTCTTTTTCCTCTCCATGTACCCTCAACTCCTACTAAAATGTACAGCTAGCCAGCCTCTTTTGCTTCTTTTGATGACCTTGTTTCTTGTCTTGGGATTCCTTTTCCTCATCTCAGTTTACCCTGATGCTACCTATTTGTCAAAGAAAGCCATATTGAAATCCTCCCTTCCTCCATTAGCCCCCCAGCTGGAAGACATCTTGCCTCCCTCTCCATTTCCACAGATATTTCTCTGCATTTTAAATGAAGTTTAGTGCTTCCTATATTGTATCTGAGAGGCTGGAGAAGACAGTTTTTAATAGTGTGGGCTTTAAAGCCTGACTGCCTGGGTTAAAATTGTGATTCTGATACTCACTGACCATGGACACATTTCTTAATTGCCCCCAGTTTACACAGCTGTAAATCAGGGGCAATGATAATGTCTGCCTCATCAGGTTGTTGTGAGGGTGATGCAAATTAATATATGTGAAGTGTTTAAAACAGTATTTGACACATAGTAAGAAACCAGCTAACATGGCTAGTATTATTATGTTATTACTCTTATCAGGTATCTACAGATTTGTACACACCTGATAATAGTAATGACACTTTATATAGAGACACCTTATATATACATATATATTTGATAAATAAATTTTTGTATTGCTTATTTCACTGTAGACTATGGGCACAATTCTTCATTTGATTTGGGTGAGAAACTATTTAATAAGAATGAATTAATGAGTGAAACTGTCTGAAATATTGGCATATGAATGTTGGAACTCTGATTTTTAAAAAGCAAAAGCAAAAACAAAAAGCCTTGTCTGTCTAATGAAGAACAGATTAATAATCTTCGATACATTTTAGTTCTTAAATGTCAATATTGACATGTCTGAAAAACTAAATCCTTCAGGTACAAACCTTAACACCCCAATTCTTGAAAATAAACATACTGCACTGAAAATTAAAAAGAGATATTTTATCTTTCATAGTACCCTCCTTGAAGGAGAAATATTAGTTTACATGCCCTTCTCTTTCAATCAAACACCAGGTGTTAAGATTCCCTGAAATACACTATAGTAAAAGCAGTTTGTTTTTCCCAGTCTGACCAACATTGGAAGCCACATCAATGGCTCATAGCTATGTTAATAAAATTAATAAAGTTGTTTTACTTTTTTATTTTTTTAAAAGATTTTTTATTTATTCATGGAGGGACAGAGCGAGCAAGAGCACAGCAGGGGGGAGGGGCAGAAGGAGAAGGAGAAGCAGACTCCCCACTGAGCAGGGTTCCCACTGCAGAGCTCAACCCCAGGACCCTGGGATCATGATCTGAGCAGAGGGTAGACGCTTAACCGACTGAGCCACCCAGGCGCCCCAGTAAAGTTGTTTTAAATGTAAAGTATGAGACAGTAGCAGTGAAGACAGCAAGAAGGCTGGGACTCTTCGCTTAACTTTCTTTGATCACTGTTAGACCCTAGACAAGGTCTGTGCAATTTCAGGCCTTCTCCTCCAAACAAGAATAGAAAAGGTCCAGCAAAGTCTGAGCACAGAAAAAGTCAAAGAATTTCATGTCACCTTCTCCTTCTCCCTTCCTCCAACCTTGAAGGGTCTTTTTTGAGGGTTAGTGGTCTTTCAGAGACTTTCTAGGTAAAAAAAGATACTCCTTTATGTGGTGGGTAGCAGTGCACCCACTTCCAGGTGGAAACTTCTAAAAGCGTGAACTGGGGGGATCAAATAAAAGGATGTTCAATCTTGTATTTACAAAGTATTTTTGAAATGAACTTTGTAAGTGTCTCTCTTGTGGCTTTCATAATTCTGACAATAAAACATTTCAGGTATTAGTCAAAGATGAATAGTATTCAAAATCATTTAGGTGATCAGCGTGTGATTTTCATTCCGCATGAGGTCCATTTGCAGTTTACATGGTTTTCTAAATTACATTAAAATAAAATGTCAAAAAGTTCACATCTTTTTTCATATTTAACGGCATCAGTCTTTGAAGAAAGGTTATTGAGCAAAGGTCTATGCATAAATCAGCCATTCCCCATAGAGGTAAAAGAAGCCATTACACCTGGTTATGAAAGAGAGTTTCATGAATGCGAGAGAAATAAATCATTCCCCACTGGAGATCATATTAGTCGAGATGGAAGAATGTCTATTTCCTGATAGTGAGAAAGCCACAAATTATTTTTGTTTGCTCCTGCAACTGTGGTTGTCCTTGAGAATTCTATTAGCAAGTTGACTCTTCAATATTATTTTAATATTATTATTATTATCATTATCATTATTATGACTTAACCATGATCCGAGTCTTTATATGTAATCTTTAAAATCTCTCCAGATTTTACTTTCTCCTCTCTAATTTCTGTTCACCTCCACCACATTTTATTTTTTGTATTTTTTTAAAGATTTTATTTATTTATTCGACAGAGATAGAGACAGCCAGCGAGAGAGGGAACACAAGCAGGGGGAGTGGGAGAGGAAGAAGCAGGCTCATAGCAGAGGAGCCTGACGTGGGGCTCGATCCCATAACGCTGGGATCACGCCCTGAGCCGAAGGCAGATGCTTAACCGCTTTGCCACCCAGGCGCCCCACCTCCACCACATTTTAAGATATATTATCCCTTGGGAGTTACGGAAAAAAAGACTTCTCTGCAGAAAGCAGCTTATCCCCTCCTCTCAGGAGCTGACCACATTTCACTTCTATCCTTTGCTCTCAATTCAACAATTCAATACTGGATTCAATTCAAGGCTGTGACCCCAAATAGAATGAGACCTGGATATTTATGAACTGCTTGGCCAGGCATTCTTCCCAATGATTTACTCCATAAATTCTATTTTTACTTTTTAAAGTCATTTCGCGAATGGTTGGAAAACTGTTGTACATTGCAGTTTCAAAACCTGGAATGAGTATAGATAGCATTTTTACTGGCTGTGGGAAAGTGTCGACATTTTCTGTTTGGGAGTAGAAACCAATGGTTGTTATTTGGATTCAACCATTGAACTGATCAGACAATTCTAAATTCATTTCCCACCCCTGACCTAAAAGAAATTTTTATATTCACGCAAGGTATACACATAGGAGACACATACTTTTTGAGTTGATTCACGAACAAGACTTTTAAGGTCAGCCGTTGAGAAGTAGATCTGCCACAGGTCAGCAAAGACGTTTGAGGATCCAAAGGTTGATAAGGGCTCTACTTGACCCCAAGGAACACTTGATCCTGGAGGGACCAGGGGCAGGACAACAGAGAGATCTAGCCAAGGAGCTAAGGGATATAGTTCAGGTGGGCGCAGAGTCCTTTGGTCTCCCAGAGGAGGGGCACCTCCTGCATACCTTCCGGGGAGGACCAGGGGAGGTGTTCCGGTGACCCTTTGCTACATAACAAATCAGCCTCAAACTTAAGGGCTTACCACAGTTGTGCACATTTTGCATGTGACTCTGCAGTTCAAGCCAGGTCAGTGGGGACAGCTTGTCTCTGCTCCTCCTGGTATCAGTCGGGGGCAGGTTGACTGGCTGCTGGACGATCTACTTCCAAGTGGGCTCACCCACCTGCCTGACAAATGGGTGCTGCTGTCAGCTCCTCTTTGTGTGGGCCTCTCCAGGGGGCAGTTTGGGCTTTCTCACAGTGTAATCGCTGGGTCCCCAGAGAGGCCATCCCAAGGGACAAGAAGCTGAAGCTGCTGGTTTCTTAAGGTGTGACCCAAAACCTAGCATAGTTTTGCGTCTGTCATTTTTTTTTTTTTAAGAGAGAGAGCTAGTGGGGTTGGGGAGGGGTGGCAGAGGGAGAAAGAGAATCTTAAGCAGGCTCAATGCCCAACACGGTGCCCAACATGGAGCTCGATCTCACGACCTTGAGATCATGACTTGAGCTGAAGTCAAGAGTCCAACGCTTAACCACCTGAGCCACCCAGGTGCTCCCCCCGCCCTAGCTGTCATATTCTTTTGGTCAAGCCAGCACAGAGCCCAGATTTGAGGGATGGGACATGAACTCCACCTTTCCATGGGAAAGCATTAGAACGTTCTGGGGCCATGTTATAAAGCTGCCACAAAAAGCCTCTTGTAAAAGATACTAAGCTGAATATTCAATAGCAAGTAGGCATTATCCAGGTCAAGAGAAGTTCTCTTTGCCCAGAATACCCTTTCTGTCCTGTTCCACCTGGCTAACTCCTACTTCAAGCCTGGGTCAACCCACCTTCTCTCAGAAGCATTATCTGGCCTTGCCCCAGGGTGGATATATACCAGTGTACTGCTGTTTTTAAAAAATAAAGCTTCTTTTCTCCCTACAATAGAACATATATCAAATAACTTCCCTTCTTACTTAAAAGCTGTAAAATACTCATGGCAGTAACTATATAAAATAAAAATAAATCTTAAGTGCAGTAAAGTCTTTTTCAAATAGCAATGTAGATGCGTACATTTTTACTTCCCTATTTGCTTTCTCTACTCTTTGCCCCAAGGCACATTAATTGTATCAGGTCTCATGGACACCAGTGTGGATCAATTAATTTTCGGAATATACCTGTTAGTAAGCTCGTCTGCATAGTTCTACTTGCTAATCCAGGCACAAGGTAGCCTTCGGGAGGTCTTGGTTTCTCTGTTTAATCATCTCTCCTATCATTCTCTTAGTGCATCTGCCTCTGTCTGTCTTTCTCGTTTCTCATTTCTTTTTGTTTTCAAGTGACTTTCAACTAAGCAGAAAATGCATTTCACGTCTCTGTGCCTGCCTCCAGGCTCTATCTATTTCACTCACTGAGGACTGCCCTTCCTGAAATCTTTCTCTCTTTTAGCAGCCTCTGCCCAGCTGGACAAATGATAGGACCTCATTTCTTAAAGGGCCAGAACACTGTCAGGAGCAAGCACTTCAAAGGATTCAGCAAATCACAACATGAACTAATGTGGCTAAATCTTGAAGGCAGTATGCTAAGTGAAATAAGCAGGCAAGGATTAAAATTGTTTCATTCCACTTATGAGGTACCTGGAATTGTCAACTTCATAGAGACAGAGAGTCCAATAGTAGTTACCAGGGGCGGGGCGGGGAGGGGTGTGGTTGTGAGGGGATTTGGGACTTATTGTTTCATGGGTACACAGTTTCCGTTTGAAAAGATGAAAACATTCTGGAAATAGATGGTGGTGATGGCTGTAGAGCAATGTAAATGTACTTAATGCCACCAAATTGTACATTCAAAAATTGTTCGAAAAGTGAATTTTAGGTACGTTTTGTCACAGTGACAAAGGAAAAAACCCATGACCAAACAGATAGTTGAAGGACTTTCTATGGAAGTAATACAGTATCAGAGAGTGCAGTGTATCTCATTTTACAGGTCCAGAGATCCGGTTACTGATTCTGACCACTAACCTGTGTGATCTTGGGGAAACTAGAGGCTTTGGGGATCTAAGGTTTATTTGATGGAAAATGATGAAGCTAGACAAAAGAAATGTTTCTCCCAGTTCACATACAACCTGCACCATCTTTACTTGGAAAGTTTATTAAAAATGCAGTGTCCTTCGAAGTAGGCGCTCCAGGGATGAGCCAGGGAATCTGCATATTTAAAGAGCCCCCAGGTGGTTCTTGTGCCCATTTAAATTTGAGAACCACTGGACCAGATGCTTCTTTAAGGCCATTTCAGCTCTGAATTTGACAAATTTTGATTCTGCAGGGCAAATTCTCTATGCTTATGCAGGAGAAGGAAATGAAGAAAAAACTAGACTTTCTGCTTGTGTTGGAGAATTTTTCATTTGATATCTTCATCTTTAATGCCTAGCCAGTCAGGAATAGTATTGTTTATTCCTCCCACTGTTTTGGAGAGGCATGGAGAAAAAGCTAAGCCAGATGGTACCGAAGAAGATTTACATTACCATTTTCTTTCTTTTTCCCTTTGCATATTATATGAAACTGCCCATGCCTCCATGATCATTAATTTAATGTTATGATCTAATGGCTCATGATGTTAAATTATAACTTAGCCTAACATGACCAAATTACAGTATTAGAAGGAAAGTTTCTTTTCTCAGGTTGATTTCTATACCTGAAACCAATTGTATTATTGGCTAAATTTTTCATAATTATGTCTCAGCCTTGATTTAAGCAATCTTCTCTCTTTCATAGAAATGCTCTTGTTAAACTAGACCTGGTTTATAATCAATTTCTCAGAAATACCGTCAAGAAAAGGAAAAAGTTTTGCTTTGTTTTGGGATGTGTTTGTGTGTGTATGTGTGTGTTTACAGTACTGAAATAGATTCTGTTGGGACTATATATAAGATAAACAGTAAAGGAGGGGTGCATGGGTGGCTCAATCGGTTAAGCATCTGCCTTCGGCTTAGGTCACGATCTCAGGGTCCTGGGATAGAGCCCCGCATCGGGTTCCCTGCTCAGCGGGGAGTCTGCTTCTCCATCTCTTTCTGCTCCTTTCCCCCACTCTCATTCTCTTTCTCAAATAAATAAATAAATAAACTCTTAAAAAAACTAAAGATAAACAGTGAATGAGAACAGTCTGATAGTTGTCACAAACACTTGATGGTGAATGAATTATCTAAGTGTTCTTAGAAAGGCATAACACCTTCAACTATATTTTACTAACCAATCAGTACAGCCCTAACCACATTTGTCTTGAATAAATGGTTTTACACCTATAACTTTATGTTTATTCTCCTTTTGCAGATGGGCTCAAAAAATAAAGTTTGTCATCCTTGGTTAATTCAAGGAGAAAATTTTATTGTTAACAAGTTTTTGTTGTTTTACTTATTTGAGCTTTGTTCCCCAAATCTGTTTTTTTGCACATAAAATATTTGGTGTTATGAATCTGATTAGAATTAAAAATAATTGATTTAACAGAGAGAGAGAGAGAGAGAACAAACAAGAGAAATATACAAACCACACGCTTTGCTCTTTTTATAAAATCCATCAAGCCACAGGAGAAAGGCCTAGTAAGACGAGGGAAAAAGAAACATGGTGGTAGCAAGTTCTGCTGCTGCTTTCACCAAACGCAATGCCAAGAAGTCTGAGACAGGTTGTGGTGGAATTTAGGCTCGGTAAAACTCAGGCAATTGACCTGCCATGTGAGAATCTCAAAATGAGTTTCGGTGGAGGCATAGGAGTTGAAATCCAATAACATATGCAACAGTGATCAGGCCAGAATTGCACATAGAAAGCAAATTAGTGCACTAATGGAGAAGCCAAATTGAAATCCATTCTCTGAGCAGATTTTCAAACACATTCTTCTACTTTTCTGTTTACAAAAATGGAAACACCACCAGAAAAACAAGAATTCGTTAGACAAGATATCAAAAAAATTGGAATTCTAAGGGGAAAGATAGAATTCAGATGCGCGTGCGCACACACAGTGATGAGAGAGTAGCTTGCTTGAGTGGTGTATCTGATTGAGAAGTCTCTTTGCTGCAGGCCTTCTCACAGGAAGTGACTAATTCTCATGATGTGAGATATTTTATCTTAGATGGTATTGGAAAAGAAAATAAATTTACCCAAAATCCTTAAGGGCAGTGTTGTATTATTATTCCCATATAATATATTCTCTTCAAAAGATAACTCCAGAGTTAGGTAAGATGGGACTTGTGACTCAAATTGCATGCTCCACTCCCTGGACTAGAAATTGCATTGATCTGTCTGTACTCACAGAACACTACTAGAGAATTGCTCCAAATGACAGATGTGTTTGAATTCTTTATACAAGGAACTAAAAAAAAAAAGAAAAGAAAAGGAAAGGAAAGAAAGAAAGAAGAAGAAGAAGATTATTTCTTATATCTAGTAGCAGGTTAATCACAGATGAAATTAATAATAATAATACAGAGCTGTCATCTAGCACAGGAAAATATATGGCAGTATTTACACCCTAAAGAAGTAAGTCAGAGATATAAATAAGCACACCGCATTCTTGTGTTCTGCAATATATTATCTGCTTGAAAGAAACTGTTCTCCTCCCATTCTGCAATCACAACCTTGATATTGCCTCCCTGTGGGTGGAGTGTACCTCCCAACCCCTGGCTTTAGGGCTTAGCTGTGTGATTTGTTTTAGCAAACAACAGGTGAGCAGAAGTGTTGGTGTGCTGGTTTGAAGCCTGGCCCTTAGGAGACCTTGCGTGCTCCGTTTGTGCCTGTACAGTGTGTATGAGAAGAACACGCCCCATCTCAGCGGCTCATCTCAAAAAGAGGCTGAGAGATATACAGCAGGGCTGCGCAAGCCACGCACATCCCGGAGGATAAATGATTGTGGTTTGAAACCATCTGCACCATTTAGCATCATTGTGACAATAGCTCATTGAAACAGCAAATAAAGTCTTGCTGTTCCTGGATATCCGTTGAAAATTAGTATCAGCCATCTTTATAATGAAAATATAAAGCCTGTGTTTTAATTATAATGGTTCACTGTTGAATATAAATTTTTTAAAAATTACATCTTCCTGGGGCGCTTGGGTGGCTCAGTCGGTGAAGCGCCCGCCTTCGGCTCAGGTCATGATCCCAGAGTCCTGGGATGGAGCCCCGCACTGAGCCCCACGTTGGGCTCCCTGTTCAGGGGGAAGTCTACTTTTCCTCTCCCTCTCCTCCTCCCCCCACTTGTTCCTTCTTTCTCCCTCACTCTCTCTCAAGTAAATAAATAAAATCTTTTTTAAAAAATTAGATCTTCCCTTATCTGGTGATGTCATTTTATTAAGCTTATACATCATAGGTATGCTGTTTATTTGTTTATTTAAAAGTAACACTGGTCATGGTTGCAAATACCACCAATCTTGAGGGGATACACACGTCTGTACTAAGTTAAAAAAAAAAAAGACCCCTCCTTACATCAAAGTATTGCATAATAATATGTTTCATTTGAATACTTCATGCATTCCCAGGAGACAGTGAGTGATATTTGGTTTTGTGAGAGAGATAAAAATAAGGAACATTACCATCTGGTTTAACCATTGTGGTGATATGGAATCGTCGCTGTGTTAATTACCCTTGTGGTTTGTCTTCATAGAGATAATTATATGTGAAATTCCTTTCCAATTTGTTATGTAATATTAGAAATACTTCTAAAATTGACATGGATTTATTATGTTACCATCTTGTTGGCATGACCATTAACACTAAACTCATAGGTCCATTAAATGTTTAAAAGCTATAGTCTTCAAAACAAGAATATTATGAAAAGAGATTTTTGAAATAATACTTCTTGCATGCCTTTTGAATAATGGGATTATTCAGTATTTCTTCATGTTTAGTTCCTGAATCTAAGTCATACTGTCTATTTAAAAATAGATGTCAGCTGAAGACAACCAGGCAATGGATTTGTCTTGACAACAATCTTTTTATATATTCAGACTTCATTTGTTATTAGACATGTCTGTTTTTGAAAATTGGTGTTTCTTTACCTTTCTGAATTTAGGGAAATGACTCAAGAGGATAACATTAATTTCCTCTGCCATTTTGGCCAAATCAAATTTGAGGCTTCCCAAAGACAGTCTAATCAATTCGAAGAGACATTTGAAACGATTCCTGTTAATCTATCTTTAAAATGAATTAGTGATGTAAACTGTTGCTGGGTGACTTAGGTACAATTGTAATTTTTAGTTTACCCAGGAGAAGATGCAGTGCCTTCTAAAATGTCACAATGAGTGTGATTATTCAGAATTCTGAGTGATTGGTCCCCCGCAAGTCTTCCTGACGTTATTTTTCCCAAGGGAATTTTGTTCCGGTATTTATAGCAGCTGCAGCCATAACTATTTCTGTCTTATTCCAGTCATAGGTATTACTATATTATTCACACACCTATATTGCGGTCTAAAGAATAAGCGGACTTCATATTCTAGAGGAAGGACCAGATGAAAGGAAGTTTGATGTGGATCTCTATATTCCACATTATGGTTCATGGGTTCTCAGAATTAGCTGAGTAATGCCTTACTTATAGAAGGAAGGTCAGCTGATATCTCTTGCTGCTCCCTGTTCCATGTCGTGAGTGTTATTCTTGTAGAAGAGGAGTAGAGAGTGGGAAGAAAATGAAATCTGTCAATACTGTGAATATATAAATAATAAAAGTGGCAGGGGGACTGATTAATTCTGAATCATCTTTGTAAAATGACTGGAGTCGTGAAAATGCTCAGTCTGAACAGCTGATTGGGAAATGTATGCAATCTGTTGATCAGAATTCATTTGTGAATGCTCTCTTCCAGAGACTGATAGACCAGAGGTCTTAAAAACATTTTGGGCCCCGCGAAAAAGGAAAACGACAGACCTAGGAGATTGCAATTTAAAATGGAAGAAAGTGTTTGCCCACCTTACCCACAACTTTTAAGCAAATAATTGATAAATAAGTCAAAATGCAGTTTAGTTTCACAGAACAGTTTCCGATACTAGTATTTCAGAATACTCCCAATCGATATATACTTGTCATGTGGTGGGAAAATAAAAAGCTAAGTTCTTGGATCATCAAGTAGAAAATTTAGTAAAAAATTTAGTAAAAATAAGCAAAAGCTATAGGTTCGGTTTGGTGAATATATTCACCATTGGTCTTTTCATCTTAGGTAGTATATACATATGATTTTACTTTTTTTAACTAAAGCAACCGTGTTGTGATTTTATATGTATTTTAACAATAGAAGTCCTCTGAGCTAACTCAACAATAATCTGTCTGCGTTGTATGTTATTTATTTCCTTGTGATTTGTAACCAAAACTATGACAGAACTTTAATTAGTAAGATCAACTTACAAACCTGTGTCCTTCACAAAATTGTTTGTTTTGAGAGTTCTTAATTTAAGTACTTTTATGTTCCTTAAACCAATCTACATACTTTGGTTTTTGTTTTGTTTTGTTTAATGTACAGGATTTAAAACTTTGTTTTCTTAAGTTTTTTTTTTTAAACCACATCATCAATATCCATTCTTTGCTGCTCCATTCAGCTAGTAAAATACCTAATCTGTTTTTAAGGATTTGTTTCTTAACTATGGTGTAAAGTTAAGACTAACTTACGACATGTATTTTCTAAATAATATTAGGGTACTTGAATTACCTGTGCCTGGTATTACCACATTCATTATTCACTTTAAGATTTCAAGTGATCCATTCAATGCAGATATATTTTTAAATGATTCATTTATAGCAAGAAAAACAGATATTTTTATGTACTAGGCTATTGGGAAAACCTAGCAAATGATTCTGTTTTTCAATGTCACAAAAAATTACCCATCCATGTCCAAAAACTTAAAATTGAACTTAGTATTCTACTGTCTTTTTGTATATAGAAAAAAAATCTCTTTGTAAAGATCAATTAAGATATAAATTTTCAAACCAAAAAAAATTGTGAATTAGGCATCTTTCTGTTACCATTTATTTTGCAAGTCTAGCAGTAGTTTTTCTTAGGTTATTGGTATTTCATGATCTTTGAATTCAACGTGTGTATTTAAGTGTAGATGGTAATTTGAGCTTGCTGAAATCTCAAATTAATGGGAATGATGGAGAGTATATGACCACTTTAGTGATTCTTATGAAGACGATGCTTTACTGAAGGATATAGGCCTAGCAGGGCATGGTCAGAGAAAGAATCAAAGTCTGGTCAGCCAACCCTCCCCAAGGGTTACAAGCTGCTAGTCAGGTTCAAACTTTTCCAAACCTGCACAAGAGGCCTTAAGGCCCTTTGGCTCAGGAGGGTACCCTTACCATTTCCTTGTCTTTAGCTGCCAAGATTTGTACTTTTACTCATTTCTGAATCAAACTTACTGAATATGGTCTAAACAAAGTATTCGTTCTGCTTTACTATTTTAACTAACCTTAGTATTAATATATACTAAAATAATGTAAGCAATTTTAAAAATCAGTTTTAGTCTTCTCATATAAATGCCTCCCTTAGAAGCAATCTCTTGGAAAGTCCCTAAAATGAAACTTACTTATATTAATGACTGTACATTAGACCCACCTATAGCCACCAGAGTCTGACAGGAACCAGATTTGATGATGCCAAGTGGGCCTTGATTTCTCAACTCATTCTTTTTCCTGTATGGTCTTTTTAATTGCATTATTTACCATTAGTCAAAGTTACAAGTGGTGAACTCTTAAAGTGTTAAAACCTCAAAGGAAAAAATAAAGCTATCACAACTCTTTTTTTAATCTTTAGTATTTAAAATTCATGTATCCAGTTGGTACTTAAAGAGAAAATATGCTGAGGAGCAGTTTGATTTTAAGACTGTATAGAACGTACATCCTATTGAAGTGACTCCCTAGGCAAGGAGAAGAATTCTCGCACTCCAGACTTGGGCGTAAATATGATGATAGCTGCCAGTCATTTGGTTCTGTTTTGAACATTAATTATATGTGCTCTTTTCTTGACCTTGTAACGACAGTATCCATAGATCATAGAATTACAGGGCTGAAAATTTTAGAAATCATTAAATCACTTTATCAAGTGAGGACAGTTAAGCCCGTGAGATACCCATTTTAAAACACATCATTCTATATCTTTACAATACCGAGTTGTCCAATCTAGGACTGTGGTAGATCCCTTCATTTATTTAGATCTGCTTAAATGTCTCATGATAACATATTAAACTTGTATGTGTAGAGGCTTTGTACATCTTTATCATGATTTCTTTCCACGCACTTAATATATTTTAGGACTTTTATTGAGGTGAAATTGACATACAATAAACAATGCAGTATTTAAAGTGTACAGTTGGATAAGTTTAGCATATGTATACACCCTGAAACCATCACTACAATCAAGTTAATATTCATACCCATCACCTCACCCAAACCATAATACTGTGTTTCAAGAATTTTGATGTTAAGAAATTGTCTCCTAGATTCTTCACTTGGTCTCCTGTACTCTTACCATATTACTGCTAGGAAGCTGTCATTCCAATTCAGAGACTACATTAGAAGCAGAAGAAACAGTTGGAGAGGCACATGGAATTGGAACTCCACCTGCAAAATTTAAATTCCCCTCACATTAGTTATGGTGGCTGGAGGTGAATGTAGCTTGCACCCATTCGCGGTAATCGTATGCAAAAAGGAATCTGTAGATGACGAAACAACAGCAGACAGCCAGCTTCACCACACTTTGGAAACGCAACTGATAGAAATGCCAGAAGGCACCTTATCACTTCCTTGGCCCTTTCTAGATAAGAGGACTTATTCCATTTCTGTACAAGAAAGTTTATTTAAGAATCCAGTTTTGTTTTAAACTTGAGCTTGGCATTTTGGAGGTATTCCAAAGACCACAGAAATCATAGTCATTATCATACCACAGCAGACTCCTCTCAAATATTGTAATCTAGAACAGTCTGCTTGAAAACCTGGAAATGCAACCTAGTGAGTTAAACTTGGCTAGTGTTTTGCGTTTTTATTTCTAATCCTGGACATTGGCCAGTCGTTGCTACCTGATCTTGGTACCTGGCATGAATATGAACTTAACGAGAATTTGATACTTTCGAATCATTTGGTCTTTTTTCCTTTACTTGATGGATATCAATTCAGCAGAACTTTCCTGGGCTGTATTGCTTATAAGCCACATTTTGATTTATAATATGTATCAGTTCATTTTGCTACATAATGAATAACCAAACAATTTCTGTGGCTAATAACAACAGATACTCATTTAGCGATTGGTGTGCGGGTAGGTGCTGTTTGGCTGATCTTGACAAGGCTTGGCTTGACTCTGCTTCTCTCCAGGCTGCAGATATGGTTTGAATCTGCCCCCTATGTCTTATTCTGAGAAGCAACCTGAAGGGGCACAGTTTCTCAGGACAATGACCAAACCACAACCAACACATTTCAAGTCTCTGCTCTTAGCACATTTGCTTCTATTCCACTGGCCAAAGTATATCACATGGCCAAGCCCCAAGTCAAGGGATAGAGAAACACTTTCCACCTACATGAAGTCATGGCAGGGGTGTGTATGCATAATTCTACTAGGGATGTGAAACAATTGAGGCCAATAGTTCAATCTACTATATAGTCAGTTGGAGACAGGCTCAACAAGTTCATCAAGTGGAAGGCTGGTTAGTATTTATGGACCTTATAACCCCTAGAAAAGAAAGCAGGATCCCTTTTAGTCTGCTTGAATTTCCTACCCCAATCTTTTGAGTTATCCTGAAGCCTAGAAACATCCATCAGGCAGGAACGAATGGTTCCTTCTTCAGGATTCAGCATGTAAAATATGCAGCATCTCTTTATAGCGGTAGCCAAACAGCCATTTTCTTCAATTTAGAAATACAAATGTGGTTGTGTTAATTTTCAATTAAGAGTTCTAAACTGGTTCTTCTTTGTGACAGTCATTCCATCTGACTATTAATGTTGGCTTTTGACCTAAATTTGAAACGAACACCCAAAATTCAAGGGTCATAATAGTAATAATTTTTCCAACCTGTTTGCATCTGGTTAAAAAAACAAAAATTATACAAGTGCTCTTTTTGACCAATACAAGCATGTGAAGAAAATGACTTCGTTTGATGAGCAGAAATGATAGACGCTTCAAAGGTACCTTAAAAAAAAAAAAAACTAGGAAAACGGAGCCAGTGAATTGACCTCAAGCAAAACAAAAACAAATAAACAAAGCACTAGTCAGCATTTCTCAAGAAGGATGCTATCTGGAAATGATAGGGATCATGGAAGCACATTGAATTATATAGGTCATGGATGTGAAAGTCAAGGCATGAAGCCTTCCTTCACGAAGTAGTGTTATGTGCTTGGCAGGCCATTGTTGTTAAAAGAAGCCACCTAAAGTGAATCAAGCAGCATTAAAGTTAAAAAGCTGATGTGTAAGCTTCATCTAAGGCAGCACAAGCCATTCCTGGAGTATATTAAAATAAGTCAATTTGTGCCTATCAACACCTAATTTGAAGATTTTCATAGGAAGAAGAGCCCCTAAAGCATCATTCCATGCTGCTTTGATGTTTTTTTCTTTTTATAAAGTATTACCAGTCTCAATAGGAAGGAATTGATAATATTTTTATCCAAATCAGGAGGCTAATTGCTTCCCAAGATATGTTTGTGGTATAGGTGTCGCTTCCAAAATAGCATTAAGAACAATATTTGGGCAAATTTATTTAATATCATCTTTTTCCTTTTTGCCCTAAAAATACTTCCTTGTTTGTATAGCACGTGGTGTCAGTAAGATTGTTTGTGATAAAACCATCTTACAGGGATTTGCTTACAAAGCTCTCCTAAGTTTGAAAAGATGCAGGAGAAAATTTGTGTAACTGTAGCTCACCCGCAACACAGAAATAGTAATTGCAGGGCTAATTTTATATTGCTAATTCAGAAAGAAGTCATGTTCCCTGTCCCTTTACAGAGCTGGACTCTTCTTAATCAATTCCAGACTAGGGAAACCTACAGGTGGCCAGTGATCTTGGACAGGTGAATAATGGAATATGGAGGCCATGTCTGTGATCAGCCATATAAACACTGCCTAAGTCTGATAACTGAGTAATTACCTACGTATCAATGTAATATATTGTTAATGCATTAAACATTTATTTATAGGGGAATTATTGTAGAGCTGATACAGCACAGCCACATCAATCCCGTTGTGAGGTTAGACCATGTCAGCTGGTTTTGTGGTGGGAAATCAGTATAAACATAATCCTAAATGTCCATATTTCATGATGATTAGTAATAACCAACTTCTGTATAACACTTAAGAGTTGACTAACCACTTTCCCATCCATTGATACAAGTACTACAGTAACTCTGTGAAGTGTTGAATCCTTGTCCTGTTCCATGGTCTCATTTGTTGCCCCTTTGTGTTTGTGTCTCAGGCAGGGTCCCAACAGGAAACAGAATTATGGTGATTTGAGTGCCTACTGAGGAGTAGGCAGAGCATAGGAAAGTCATGGAAGGTGGCACAAGACCCCTGAGCTAACAGCAGCAGAGCTGTCATTTCTCCTAGGCCTGAAAAGATTAGGGAGGAGGAGAGGTTTCTGAGAAGAGAGAGAAAGAGATCATGTAGATCTTACTGCCTTGGTGGAGCAGTGGCCTTCTGTTCGGGGCTAAAATTGAGGCTTGAATTGACAGCCAGGGAAGGAGACCAAAGCAATCAATATTCTGACCTCAGTCTCTTCCTAGTTCTCTCCATTAGTCAAATCCAACCAGAAAACTAAAGGGCCCAGGAGCTCACGATTGTAATCCTACAAGTCAGCCCCTGGGACAGTGGAGGAAGGGGAGTAAGTGGATCTGGAGAGACAAAGAGAACATCGCTGACACATATGATTTTATGCATTTTTTTCTGTATGATACAAAAAAAGCAGAGAAATGTAATAAGAGATCTATCTTATTAATAATCTCAGTGACCTAAAAATAATACACTTTCTTTAAATATTTAGCTCTCCTGAATTGGTTCAGAAATGTAACTCCACTGCTATAATTTCTATTTATATTCATTAATAGATTAATATTCATCCACCAATGGACTACCCACCATCTGATAGTTTGTTACTGTGCTAGTTTGCAAAATAGAGAATAAACCTGATTTTAAGGACTTACATTCTAGTGCAGAAAAAAATGACCATATTTGTGAAATTTTAAGAAATACACCACATGAGACATACCATTGAGTTAACAAGATCATGCAGAAATGTTTATTATGAACCCATAGTATTTTCAGTATTGCACTGAACAGAGATCATTGTCCTTACACAAGTTAAAATCAGAATCAAATCACCTGCAAAATAACTCACTCCTAAACTTTAAGCTTCTTGAATGTTTCTTTTTTAATTCCAGAATAGTGAACATACAGTGTTATATTAATCTCACTGAAAGGCAGCCTACTGAATGGGAGAAGATATTTGCAAATGACCTATCTGATAAAGGGTTAGTATCCAAAATATATAAAGAACTCATACAACTCAACAGCCAAAAATCAAATAATCCAATTAAAAATAAGCAGAATACATGGACAGATATTTCTCCAAAGAAGACATCCAATAGACACATGAAAAGATACTCAACATCACTGATCATCAGGGAAATGCAAATCCAGACTACAGCAAGTTATCACCTCACACCTGTTAGAATGGCTAACATCAACAATGTAAGAAAAAACAAGTGTTGGAGAGGATGTGGAGAAAAAGGAACCCATGTGCACTGTTGGTGGGAATGTAAACTGCTGCAGCCACAGTAACAGTGTGGAAAACACTATGGAGGTTCCTCAAAAAATGAAAAATAGAACTACCCTATGATCCAGTAATTGCACTACTGGGTATCCCCCCCCAAAAAAAATACAGAAACACTAATTCAGGGGGATACATGCACCCCTGTTTTTATAGCAGCATTATTTACTATAGCCAAATTATGGAAGCAACCCCAGTGTCTGTCCATTGGTGAATGGATAAAGCTGACACATATGATTTTATGCGTATATATAGTATATATATGTGCATATATAATGGAATATCACCATTTGCAATGACATGGATGGAGCTAGAGAGTATTATGCTAAGCGAAATAAGTCAGATAAAGACAAATATCCTATGATTTCACTCATGTGGAATTTAAGAAACAATAAAAAAGAGGGCTTCTTGAATATTTTGGTTATTTTTTAAATACCTCTCATTTCACAGTGTCAAAGCAATATATACACAATCATAGTTTATTGAATGGAATCAAACAAAACTAAAATAGGTTTTCATCAGAGTTAAAGTAGGTTTTTCATCAGGAGTTTAAATATCTTATATCTAAATAATTCCTTTTCTTTCCTTCTTAAGCAATATTCAGTCCTTCAAAAAATATTTATTGAGTATCTAATATGTACTTAACAATGTGCCAGGTGCTATGAAGGATGCCAAGGAAATAGAATGAACTTCTAATTCTTCGGAGTTCCAATTAAATAACCTAAAGTTAAATCAATTTGGGAAGGGAACATTATGCCTTTGAGACGCTAGGTTTCTCTTCATTAGAAAGTATTAAACATTTCAAGTAACTAAACAGATTAAGGAGAATTCAAGGATGCACCTCACTAGTAAATTTGGATTAGACTGGCAAATTTAAGACCTTAAATGGAACTTTTTAATAATTAGAGAAAATTAGAATTACAACATTTGTAGAATCTGTGTTTATCTCTCAACTTTCTTAATCCTTTTCTAAGTATATCTGATGACCAGGTTTTATAACTCAAGAAAATATTTCTATATATTCTGCAAATCTCTTCTTTTAAAAAGCTCTTTAATTTCATATTTTGTTGAAAGTCAAAAGCCTGCGTGAAAATGAGACCAAAGTCAGTGAAAGACTATAGCAGTAAAAATCACATGTGATTTTCTGTCTTGCATAACATCTGTTTTTGACACTTCTTTCATGCTGAACTTTATATGAATTTATTGTAAAAAGCTTTATTGACAGTTAGATCCTATTTTTAAAAGGATTTCTTTTTTCCCCTGAGTGATAATAGTTGTCTTTTCTTAGAGTTCACTAGTTGGAGATACTTTGTAGCTACGTTTCACACTAGGGAAGGTGTAATTTCTGAGCACCTGCATATGATTCCTAGTTCCTGAGGTGTAATTTGCTTAATAGTAGTACTATGCAGTGACATTGGTGCAAAGACATTTTCCTTAATCCACTATATTATTTTCAGTTTCATTCGGCAGTTGTTAAAGATTAAGTCATGAAATGTTTTCATAAGTTGTTTTTCCTGTTTAACTAGGAGGGTTTAGGATCACTCTTCAGTTAAGCATTGCACTCTTCAAAGCGATCAATTGAGAACCGACTACTGAGTAGTTGTACCAAAGGAGTTTAATATTAAAGGACATATGTACACATTTGAATAGGCCAGTATCTCTCATTTCACTTTACTGATTTGTATGCAACAACCCCTTGTATAGTACTTATGACTGTCAATATGTAAATATCATCTCATCTCTTCTTGGGAAGTTCTACCTCCACATTTATTAGAGTCCCTCTTAGTCCTTGAAAGGAAAGTTAAATCCAAAAGAGCAATGAAAGTTGGTCAAAAGAATGAGAAAACAGGAGCGCAATGTATCCTCTCTGACTGAACCAAAACTCTTCTGATTTGTTATGTGGTATTGAGAGATCATACTTCATGACACTACCAAATATCAGAAATAAAATGGTCATATGGAGGTACTGGGAATACTAATAATAGCAGTATTCCTGAAAGGCCTTTTCTATTTGTCTTCACCTTTGTGCATTCCACTACTCCTCGAGGCCTTCCTCTTCTGTAGAACAGTCTACGTGGATTTTAAGCCAATGTGGATTCCTCTTGTTTTGGAATTCCTCTTGAACAGTTGAATTAGAAAGCCAGGAATTAGAAAACCAGAAGAATGTTTTAACCAAGAAGCAGTGAGGGGAGAGTTTCAGCGAAAGGCCAATCTAAAGTAGCCCACTACTGTGGACTCCGTAACGATAGTAGTTGGTGATTAAATCTTGTCTTTCCTACTGATTGTAAACTCCAAGGCATAGTCACATATCCCCTAAGGTGCCTACCTGGATTCACAGCATGCATGCAGTTGGTATTTGTTAATTTATCAATTAACTGAATCTTACACACTATTGAAACTTTCAAGTTTTAAATAGAAGTATTCCTCTCCACCCCTCAATGTCATCCCTGTTATTATTTTTCATGGCACCCAGGTAATCTCTTTTATAGCATTTTCGACTAACTGGAATTATTTTATTTATATATTTGTTTCCTTGATTATTATCTACCACCTTCACTAGACTGTAAGTGCCACAAAGGCAGAACCATACGTCCCCAGTGTCTAGCATAGTGCCTAAGATATAGTAGGATCTCAGTATTTGCTGAATGAATGAATGACCTACTTAAAGATAGTACTTTTTTATGAACTTCATTTTTCTCGAAGTTGTTTTACATCTACTTTCTCCAAAACAAGAGAGAAAGAGAGGGAGAGAGAGGTCTTTCGGGCAAAGGGCTAGAGATTATAAATCTTCTTTATTCTTTCCACAGCGCTCTGTATCCGTGTTTCTCTTAGCATATATAAGAATCGCCTAGAGAGCTTGCTAACATGGGGATTACTTGGTCCCATCCACAGAGATGGTGATCATTCGGTCCCTGGCGGTGACTCTCCTGCTGATCCGTGCAGCACACTTTGAGTAGGACCGTTCTAGGCTGTTAGATGTATGGACGCACGCTCAGTGGAGGGATGTGTGCTGACCCACTGCTAAGTAATGAACATTTTTACTGAGTCATAGATCTTTGAAACTTGTAAGGACTTTGGTATCATCTAGTCTACTGATGGCAGATATCTGATCCATACCCTGTAGTGCTTATCCCCAGTTAGCCCGTGGCCTCAGAATCCTCGGGCTCTCATGGTCACCACTCCAGGTGAGACCCCTCTCTTCCTGACCTAGTCCCATCTTACCCATTAAAGATGAAAAAACCAAAGGTTTCAGAGAGTCTGAGTCTCTTGACAAAGATCCTTCAACTCAGGTCTTCTCAATTCTTGTTCAGCTTTTAGCATCAGGATGGAAATTTCTAAAGATAAGAATCTCAGGCTCTACTGACTGAGCTAGCCGGGCACCTAGAAATTTCCAAAGATAGACTGAAGTGGCTTCTATCAAATTTGAATGTTCATAATATGCAGTACAGAGAATTTCATTCCAACAAAATGAACTTTCCATATGCCTTATTCATCATTCCTTGAAATTTTTCCCGAGTAGGTAGGTCTATACCAGTAAAAGTTAAATTACATCTAAGCCTTCTTCATATAAATCTAGAGTAGCTTACTAAAATACATCGCAAAGTTTTTGTTGTTTCTTATGTGGTTATAATTATGTATGTTTCATTTTAGTAATGCATCTTTTCCACTTCATCAGTATTATGTTATGTTAGCAGTAAGTACAAAATAATTGAGAACAAACTATGACAAATTGAACTAAGCAAAACAAGAAGAAGAAGAAGAAGAAGAAAGCAAATACACTTGTGATCTGAGTTTTTTCCAGTCCTTGAAACTTTGAGAATATCTGTCTTTATTAACTTTTGCTTTTTGCTGATGGTTCCTCTCATTTTATTATAGCTCATAGCATTGTAAATTAATTTAACATGAAAGATAAAAATGTTGCTCTTGAAATGTTTCTCATTAAATTATGGAAAAATATTATAATAAATAAAGGAAAGGAATGCCTCTAGTACCAGCTTCTGTTTGCTCAATTATTGCAGTTCCAAAAGTGAATTATTACACAGTTAACTCAGAGGCAATATTATTGCCATTATGTTATAAAATAGATGAGTTGCAATCTTCAAAAAAAAAAAGAAGGTACAGCATAGGTCCTTTAAAAGTGAAATACCTTTTTTTCTTGTGCTTCATTTAAATGCATACTGACCCCAGTTTTTTGGAGTTCTGGCTAATGATGGGCCCAACTTTCTATTAAGAACTGCAAAGTAAATTTCAGCCAATTACCTCATTCAGGAGAGTCATTGAATGGAGGCACCGCTGAAATTTTGGAAGGCATGTACTGCCAATTAGCTGAAATACAACTCTCGATGGTTACAATCTTTCTAGTGTACTTTTTAATTGAAGACAACCTCTGCAGAGAAGGTGAGAAGTTACTACTTAGTGGTACTTGTTAGGACGGGATCACACATGAGGAAGACGTCTTGTTCATCTGTATCCCTCACAGAGAATGGTACTTAATTCATCCAAAGCATGCAGGGAAGAAGGAGTAAACATCATTTACATGAGCCAGAGCAATTGCTCGAAAGTAAAAAAAAAAAAAAAAAAAAAAAAAAAAAAGAAGAAGAGAAAAGAAAAGAAAAAGAAAAAGAAAAAGGAAAAAAATGGGAGCAACTTGAGGCCCTTCAACTAGATAGGCTTTTTTTTCCCATATGGAATTCAATGCATTCATGTTTTAAAATCCTACAGAAAAAGCTTATATGAGCATACATCTAAACATTCTAGGTGAGCTTTTAACAAGACAAATATTTGAATAATTTATATCCCCTAATACGTAAACCATGAAAGGACACAATCACCTACAAAATGCAAGGCTCTAGAGAATGCCCTGGAGAATACGGCAATTGATCCAACCCAGATCCTACCTTGGGGATTATTTATATGATACGGTACAAATAAATAATTCCAATGCAATGGGGAAATGACACATCCCACCAAAGAAGAGCTGATGAGAGTATTGTAAAAATTTGTAGTTTGGAGAATGTATCAGAAATCCATTAGAAGATTTTCAGATTACATTAAAATGCCCAGTTAATAAACTATGAAAACTATCATAGGATTTAAAGGAATGATCCATTTTCAAAATCTTTTTTATTCTATCTTATAAAACACATTAAGCATCCAAACAGTAGTTTCCAATGATTCAGAAACAGTTACAGGCTATTGCCTCATATCAGAATAATTTACATATGTGTCATGAAAGCTGTATTATAGACACACAGAAGACTTGATGGTCTTCTGAGTGGGAAGGCAAAAGGGCCGTCTCCAAACTGTTGAAGCTGCGTCAGAGGACTCTTAAAAGGAGGGGCACTTTCACCCTCCAGGAGACATCTGGCAATGTCTGGAAGTGCTTTTATTTTTTTTTTTAAGATTTTATTTGTCTATTTGAGAGAGTGAGAGAGCAGGAGCAGAGGGAGAGGGTAAGGGAGAAGGAGACTCCCCGCTGAGCGCAGAGCCCTACAAGGGACTCGCTGAGATGGCGACCTGACCTAAGCCAAAGTCAGAGGCTTAACCAACTGAGCCACCCACGTGCCCTGGAAGCACTTTTAATTGTCACAGTTGAAGTGTAGCAGGTAGGGGCCAGGTATGTTGCCAGATAGCCTACAGTGCACAGGATAGCCCTCCACAGCAAAGAGTCACCCAATCGAAAATGTCATTAATACTGCAGTTGGAAAAAACCTGGTCTAATGTAGTGTTTACTCAGCTTTTCTGAACTTCTGCCCCCTTGCATAGTAATCACAAATGCCCAAGAAATTAAAAAATCATTTAGTCATTTTTGCATGCTGTAAGATAATGAAGTGATTTTAATTATTTAGTATAATTTTTATGATAAAACATTGATAACATAAATACTGCTTCATTATTCAGACCATCATAGCTTATATTAGCATATTAGTTAAGATTTCATAGCATTCATTTACTGAACTTTATAATAGTATTCATTATATAAAGACAAATGTTTTACTTTTTTTCATTTTCACAATGATTCTTTAATAGGAAAATATATAANAACTCTAATAGGAAAATGTATAAATTAATAATATATTTTAAATTACGTGCTGGGTTTGGTGACAAAATATACATGAAAATGTAGACTGAAATTTAACTGTTATATAAGGTCAGAGAAAGCACTTCTACTTTTATGACTGGATATTTGGAATTCTTACCTCCACCCCACCCCCCCTAAAATTTAGCTAATTTGATTTTTGTTTGTTTCTAAACCATGAGATAACAGAGGCTCAAGTTGACATTTTCAAGCATATCTTGGAAAAATACATTTTGAGCAACAGTTGAGCACCATTTCATTCTGAGATTTTTTTTTTTTTACAAAACCAGAATATTTATATTACAAAAAAAAAAAGAGTTACAATGCACAAGATACATCATTCGCGCACAGCTAGTGCTGTTGGCATCCTGGAGAAAGTGGGGCCCAACGTGCACTTATCTAAGGGAGCAAATCAATAAAAATCTATCTTCCCAGAGTGGGGTGGGAGTACGCTTGGGAGAAGCAGGTCTGTAGCTCTTCCCCCAACAATCCCTGGGACTGCTGTCACAACCCATTGCTCGGAACAGTTCTCAGCACCCTATCCCAAGAGTCGGTAATGAGACAAGATGTGGAAAAACCCTGACTTGCCCCTTAAAGACTCCCTCCCCCAGAATGTAGTGGTTTGTGGGTGAGGCCCATCAATCTGGTCTCAGGCTTAGTCTTTACATTCTGGCATGGGAACAATTATTATTACATATCCTTCCTTGAAAAGAAAACAACTTTCCTATCCAGGCCACTTTCAAAAGCTGGAGTGCTGGGGGCAGAGATTCAGATGAAGCACAGCAGGGAGGGATTGTTCCCAGAACCCCCGTGAGTAATTTGGATAGAGCATGGTTGGAGTTCATTTGCATCACCCCCTCCCCCCTCCTCTGCCGAGAGGGAAGAGGGGGTGATGCTGCGGACCTTGGCCTGAGATACAGGGCAGAGCCAGCTGCCCCCTACCCATCCTCTCCGCACTTTCTCCACTGCTCTGGCAGAAGTGACCCTTCTTGGGCTGGGGTGGCAGCTTGGATTCCGTGGCGTGGTGGTCTCGATCTCCATGGTTGCAGCTCCTGTCCCCCTTTGACTGCGCTTCTGCCCGTTCTGCCCTCTCTCACCACCAGTACAGAACACCCCAGCTGGGCTGGTGACCCGGATAGATTCTAGGCCCTTAGCCGACTTCTTAGAAGTGAACTCCACTGCCTCACCCTCTTTCAGGCTCTGGAAGCCCTGCAGGTGCAGCTTGCTCTGGTGCACAAGACCTCCGGGGGGCGGGGCAAGCATGACCCCAGCGCAGGCGGTCACGGACAGGAAGCTGAAGCCCATGTGCGTTTTAAAGCACTTACAGATGCCAGCCCCACGCAGCAGCTGCAGCTCCCCTGCTGCCAGGACTGCGGCGTCCTCATGCCTCCTCTGGTGCCTTGGCGCAGCCACCTGCAAACTGATGCTTTGACACAGAGCCCGTGGTCTTTGGCTGAGCGCGTGGCGCCGGGCCCCAGGTCTGGTGACTGCTGGCCCCAGAGAAGTCCGGAGGCAAAGGGGTGGCTCGGAGAAGAGGCTGCTCCCTCTTCCCCAGCACCCCTTCTGAGATTTTTATTTACCTGATGGGTTGCGGTGGCTGGGCATCAGAATTGTGAAAAGCTGCTCCGGTAACTCTAACGTGCAGCCAACTTTGAGAACCTCTGCATGTGTGTCGTATTCCACTCGGAGGACTGTAGATAGAGGGTTCACATTCCTGTCCAGCTGTTTACCAGCGATCTTTATGACCCTGGACAAACGACTTAGACCATATGCCACAATTTCNTGGACAAAAGACTTAGACCATATGCCACAATTTCGTCATCTGTAAAAGGGGGCAGTAAAAATTTCTTTTGGATCATGTATATATGTCATTTACAAATCAGTTCCCTCTGAAGATCATCTTGAGGAAAATGTGCAGAATTATTACTATTTATAGTTTTTTCGGAACTTTTTGTATTTCAAGGTCAGTGTTGCTGATGGCTCCTGTTGTTACCCAATGATCCAAATATGGATATAGGTTATAAGGATTAAAAACAATTTAAGACAATTATAACAGCCAAAATTCATGGTAGCTAACAGTGTTGAGTAATTAAAGCAACTGAGGAACTGAGTCATGTGCACACCTCTTTGATCCTTCCCGCCATGTATTTGGCATTGTCATTTCATTACATATAACTAAATTACATGTACATGCACACACACAAAGTTTTTCCAGAATACCTTCACTAATATGAACACCAAGAACATTTTTTGTGAACCCCTGGGAAATTTCATGAAAATCAGTTTGGAAAGGTTCTGCTTAAAACTGTTAGAGATGCAATCACAGATAGATTTAGCCAACAAATAGTGATGAGGAGAATATAATAAAACTCCAGCTGGACATGTACAAATGAGTCTAAACCATTATAATTACACAATCAGAGCCAAAAAAAGAGCTTTGGGCAATCCTTTCAAGAAACTCAATCAAAATGATTGCATTTATACGGCAAATATTTATTTTGGTGGTTAGAAGATCTCTTATGAATCCATCACCTCTTTGTGTGTGTGGTATTTTTCAAAGTGAATCTCTACTTATAAATTATATCTAAAAATTTCTCTATTATTATATTATCGAGAAATGGCAGTCACCAAATTCCTCATTGGGATACTTCTAAGATCCACTTATACATTTTTAAACTAGACTTATTGTCAAATGCACTGTCCCTAATGTTTGGCAGTATTAATACCACTTCACTGAGTAACCTGGAATGGACAGTACACAGTAGGTTTCTACTGTATGCCAGGTACAGGACTAGTCATTGAGAATTCAGAGATGAATAAGACTTGGGTTGACATCAGTCGTCTTGTCAGGAAATTCACATGCGAGTTGGGGAGTAAGAGAAGTATGTCCAAGGCATATGCTTTAGCAGAATATGAAGTGGATAACTGCCCATGGGATCCAGTAAGGCTTCTTAGAGGAGGGGACATCTGAGTCGGGTTTTAAAGGCTGAGTGGAAATTCACTCATTGAGATAAACTCAAGAGGAATTACTTCAGTAGAACTTGCTATAAGTCCAGAAATAATGGTGTGCAAAATCAGTACCGTCTGTCAATTTATTCAATCTACTTTGCTCTCACCTTCAGAAAAAAAAATTCAGAAATATAATAAGAAATTTGAATCTATTTTGCTACCTCTTAAATTGAGTTAATTTGAGGAGGAAATTGAATGTAATAGAAGAGAATCTCCCCTCAGGGAAAATACTGTTTATTATTTGCTTTCATCTAATTATTTTCTGTCAAAAATATATTATGTATAAACTTGATGATTAAAAAAATCAGATTTCTATATTGGTGATGCCATTTATTTTATAGTATATTAGTCACAAAACCTTATCTTGGTGACTTTCACAAACTTAAATGAATAAAGTACAAAAATAATTTCTATCACATTACACTGTTGTAGATTTATTAAACTAACCCAAAATAGTACTCAGGGAAATAGAGACCCTTGATTCCAAATACCTCCACCACAGGCTTTGTCTCTGATTGTCATCAAGTCAGAGAAAATTATCTAATAATAAATTGTTGACTTACAAAATGAAAACTAGACTATCCAGGGCACATCCTTGTTCTCTTCATTTTTGTAGAGAAGTTCTGGCCAGTAGAAATGTAATGTGACTTAAAATCTTCTAGGAGCTATACTAAGAAAAGTAAACATGAAGAGGTGAACTTAATTGTAATAATGTTTTATGTAATCTATACCTACAAGATTATCATTTTAACATGTGATCATTATAAAAGTTAGTAATGAAATATATTTTTCCAATATGTCTTACTCTTACCACACATCTCCGTTCAGACCAGGCACATTTCAAGTGCTCAATAGCCGGATGTGGCCAGTGATTACCATATTAGAAAGAACAGTTCTAGAGATTTTCATTAATCCAAAAAGAAAAGGACTTCCAGACGTTCACTGATAAGTCATTCTTCACTGCTAGCCATGGGAGCATTTCCAAATGTAGTTTACAGATTTTAGATATTCTATCTTACCATCTCTGAGGGCTTCAGTTTTAATGCCATACTATTCTTAAAGGATGTCAGACATTGTTTGTTATGGAATACTTTGGAAGAGCAATGAGAAGTCTGTGGTGCACATAATGCAAAGTGCAGGTCGCTTTCCAAGCCTGTTGTAGAAGCGCAAAGACCATAGTCATTCATCACTCGTGAGAATACTGTCTCGAGTGTGTCTTTGTTTGGGTATCGGCAATATTGCGAGAACCTCATGATAAAAAAGCAGTCTTTAAGAACAAGATTAAGAACAAGATACCAGACTAAAATTGATAACTGAAATGAAAACCTTTTTTTAAATGGCAAGCTGGTTTAGTCTATCCATGGGGGTGCTTGAGGGAAATGCTAGTCGGAAAATATATGTCACATCAGTTGGGTTACTGAAAGTTACTTGACTCTTAGTGACTTACCCAGAAATGCCCTTGTGGCTAGAGTCCTTCTTGATTTTCAGGTAAACCTATCTATCTAACTTTGCAAGACCACTGGGACTTTTTTTGCATTGGAAGACTCATTTGCAGCCATTCAAATTAAAATTGAAGTATCAACTCTTTGGAAAATAGCTACTAATGAGCAATCAGAAACCTGACCTCGAAATGACTTGTGAATTGTGAATCAGCAAAGTAAACTCGATTGTTCATTTGCTAAGTATGTATCAATTATCAGGTGCCTTCCAATGTATAAGTAATTTTTTTCCCAAAAGTTAGTTTATAATTCAGATGTTTGGGATTTGGAATAAATTTACCATGGGGGAAATATTATAAATTATAATTAATTTCCTAAGCTATCTAATTTAATTTTTAATATGCCTGCATGCATTACTTGTCATTTATAATAATTCTTTCCCCAAGTGTTCACTTCCCACTAGAGTAATGAAAGTGGAATATTATTACATGGTACATGGTTGGATACTTTTACAAATTTTAATAATTAAGTATTTATTTAATGTATTTTAGCAAAATGTAGCGAGTACCATAAAGAGTTGATTTTAAGATATCATTGCTCAGAATGAGACAACAAAATTGGATCAGTACAAGTCTACTTAGAGAAAAACATCAGGTAAATAAGTGGACAAACATGCCTTTCATGCTAAAGGTAATTTGTGAAACTGATTACAGTTGGCTTGGGGAAAATGCCTTCAGACTTTCACTTAAGAATGCCAGGAACTTATTTCCATCCCTCATGCCTCTTCTCATCTGGGGTTCCTTCCTCCTCTAACTCCTACCCACTTTCCTTTTCTGATTTTAACAAGGATAGCATCTCCAGAAAGGACGGAAGATGGTAGGAAGTGGGATGAGATGGGACCAGAAATGGTAAAATAGCTCAGCCTTGAGGGATTAGGGAAGTGTTCCCTGATATCGAAAAGATGAGTTTCAGGGCACCTGGGTGGCTCTGTTGGTTAAGTGTCTGCCTTCGGCTCAGGTCCTGATCTTGGGGTCCTGGGATCAAGCCCCGCATCAGGCTCCCTGCTCAGTGGGGAGTCTCGGTCTCCCTCTCCCTCTGCTCCTCTCTCCCACCCTTCCCACTTGTGCCCTCTGCTCTCTCTCTCAAATAAATAAATAAATAAATAAAATCTTTAAAAAAGGATGAGTTTCTCAGCTTGGGAGGAAGGAGTTATAAGGAGCATGCTAAGTTGGGCAGCGTGCTGTGCACATGCTGAAGTCATAGGAAAGTGACTTTGAGACAATTGCTTCTTGGTAAAACTGGAGTTTGGATGGGGAGAGATGAAGCTGGAAAGTGAGCCAGTGTCAGGAAGGGTTTTTTAGTTTTTCCTTGGGTAGCAGTGGTCAGCCACTTAAGTTTGTTTGTTTGTTTGTTAAGCAGAGGAGTAGCTTCATATAAAAGGAAAATTGGATTGAAGTGGGAGGGGCAAGAACTCTGAGACAAAACTATCCTTCACGAGAGTATTGCTGAAAGCTAGATGGGACGCAGTGATACAAGTGCTACAGAAATGTGAATTGGTTCCAAGGTTTGGTTGTTTTTGTTGTTGTTGTTGTTGTTGTTGCTTGAAGCTAGACTTTGCCATGTTATGTAATGGATTAATATGAAGGGTTAAGGGGAAGGAAGAAGCCAAGGTTTCTGATTGAACAGCCGGAGGCATTCACTGTAGCGGGTAACCCAAGGTTTAGAGTATGTTAGGAGGGGCAGAGTGTTTTAGTTGTACCCAGGATTTAATTTATAGAGGTGACCGAGTGATGGCATAGACAAGTCATTGTCATGAAAGAAGGTTTATTACTCACAGTTCCCAGGAGCAGGGGACAGGCAACACTTTACAGGGCTCTAAGGGAAAGTACTGGGATCATTCAGGAGGCAGAAGGAGCAAAAGAGAAAGCATTATTTCTCCTTTATTGCGGTTTCCCTGGGAAGGAATGGATGGGGCAGGTAGGCAAGTTTGGGCAAGTTTAGAATTGGATAGTTTGCATGATTTCAGCAGGCTCTGGGCTATAGGTTGTGTCATTGTCCTTCAATACCTGGCCCTGGAAGCACTGGGTTGGCCTGTGAAAGTTAAACAAAGAAGGTGGTTAGAGATATGGGCTTTGGATTGGTTGGTTTGCAAATGAAAGGCATGTTCACAAGGGACTCATTTGCTATCTCTTGGAATCAGCTCCTCTTGGGAGGGGAGGGGTGGTCTCTCCCTGGCCAGCAAGACCCCCAGGATGTCAAAGCATGACAAAATAGAGAAAATAAAAAGCATGATTAATATCCAGGGTAGATATTGTGTATGTCTTAGGACGGTGGCTCTCAACATTAGCTCCGTTGGAATCACTTGGAGGGCTTGTTAACATGGAGATGACAGGACCTCCCCCCTTGAGTTCCTGATTCTGGAGGTCTGGGGCAGGCACAGAGAATTTGCAGTTTTAAAAAGTTCTCCTGTGCTGCTGTTGTTGCTGGTAAGGGACCAACTTTAAGAACACTGATTTAGGGGGCACCTGGGTGGCTCAGTCGGGTTAAGCATCCAACTCTTGATTTCAGCTCAGGTTATGATCTCTGGGACATGGGATTGTGGAATCAGATCCAGCCCTGCATTGGGCTCTGCACTGGGCATGGAGCCTGCTTGAGATTCTCTTTCTCCCTCTTCCCCCTCCCCCCACCCCCACTCAGTCTCACTGTCTCTCTCTCTCTCTCTCAAAAAAAAAAAAAACACTAATTTAGGATGTGTACAGTTTGGGGAATTTCCAAAAGGAGGATAAATTCAGGGAATGTTCCTGGGAAATTGGCTATGTGGCTTGGAACTTCAGCATAGAATATTAGGCTAGAAATAAAGACTTGGGAGATCATCTGTATCAAAACAATAATTGAAATTTTGGGAAGAGCTGCGGGGCAGGGCTGTGTCTATGTACAAAGAAAAGTAAAAAAGCCTAAAGCCCAAGCTTCACTGACCCTTTCGAATAGAGGAGGGAGAGGAACCCACAAAGGAGTCCCAGGAGCTGAGGAGGCTAAGGAGAGAAGACATTCACAGCCAACATGAGATATTCTTCCGAATGATTGGACTGGCTTTGCCAGCATGCATTAACTGCTCCATAATTAATTATAGTAATAAATACATGCCTTAATAAACAACTAAAGTAATGCAACTGATTTTTTAAATAAAAAGTCCTGTGTGTCAATTAGAATTCTAAATAGTTGGCTTAGGAGGCTGTGGAATTATTTCTGGGATGTTGTTACCATTCCAACCATCTTGGTACTCCTTTTTCAGGGGCTTTTCAGTGCTGTGCTTTCTTCTTTTTTAATGCTTTCAGTGCTAGCAAATTTCCTATTTTGAGGATGGATTTGATTTTTTGCATCAGTCTTAAAAGCCTCTTACGGTGGGACGCCGGGCTGGCTCAGTCAGTGGAGCGTGCAATTCTTGATCTCAGGGTTGCAAGTTCAAGCCCCATGTTGGGTGTTGAGATGACTTAAAAATAAAAATCTTTTTAAAACAAGATTTAAATTTAAACCTTTTTTGGTTTATAAAATAAATAAATGACAGACCTAGATGCAATTGATTCTTTAAAAAATTAGATACCTACTAGAATTTATGTTGTTGAAAACTCTGTAAAGGCACTTTCAGAGATGGAGTTTAGTTCTTAAACTGTAACATTACTCACTACACTGAAGGACAGCATTCCTTTGAATGAATACATTCTTGGTCAATTTGTTTTCAGTGTCTCTTCACCTGCTAGTCCTCTCAGATAGATGTGTATACAGATCTCACTTTCTCAGAATGCCTCTGAGAGGTGTCTTCACTCAAACTTTCTCAATTCTGAGATTCCTGGTACATGGGCACTCTGTGGTGACAACCTAGTCAGCCTATCTCTGGAGAAGCTCTGAATCCTATCTAGAAGATTTCCCCCTCCCAACTCCTCTGCTATCAAGAAGGCAGACAGGAATCATCAGGGGAAGATTTTCAGAGGGGAACATTTTCATCTAAGACATTTTCTCTCGTCAGAAATGAGTTTACTAAATGCAAGGTGTTCCCTTCTCATTACAAGAAGCCTTTCATATTAATATAAGTGTGTTTGGCAGTTGTATCAGAGATAAATCACTGCCACCAGCTAGCACATAGAAAGAAGAGTTCTGAGAGTTGGCACATACATAGCTTCTCAAAATATACTTTTTTGGCCATGATGTGCTATTTCAGGTTCCCTTCATTTTCAATCGTGTTTTTACTTTATGTCCTGTTGTACATGTATTTTATCTAATCCGTGTCCTGAGATTTCTCTGGCTCTTGAATTTGACCTTTTCTGATGCCCAGCATACCTGATTTTGTTTATTCTCCAAGCGTAGTTGTGTTCTAGATATAATCAGTTATAGGCCATGAATTCGTTATTTTAAGCGAAACTTGAACATACATCACAACTACTTGAGGACTCGTTAAATCACAGATTGAAGGGTCCCAGCACGAGAGTTTCAGATTCAGTTAGGGCTGGGGTAGGGATTGATCATTCGTATTTTTAATCACATTCCCGTGGAATGCTGTTGTTGCTGGTCAAGGACCACACTCAGTGAACCACTAATTAAAATATTATTTAAAAAATTTAGTCCAGCAAATTCTCCTACATAATGGGGCCTAAAGAGTTATTTTGGGTTAATTTGGTCAGTAGTTTTTCGTAGGCTAAATAAGCAGCAGCAAAACACAGGTTCAATATATGTTCGTGGCAGTCATAAGGGATACTTTGGAAAAAAGGCAAGATTGGTTTTGGAGGTAGGGATGAGTAGGGAGGAAGAACTTTTTTAAAAAGGCTAAATATTAAGTTGTTTGTGTGAAGAAAGAGAGAAATGGAGTCATTAGAAATTTCTTAGACTGGCTCAACAAGGCAGGTCTACCACAGTCACAAAGGAAAGACATACAAATTCCTAACGTGAAGTGATTTCCGCAGAACGCACACAGGAGACCAGGGATTCATGGCCTCCCCTTCAGACAGTCTCCTCTTCACTCCTGCTACTTCTGTGTGAGGTCTGCGCTCTCCCTGTCCTTCGCGTGGCTGACAGGTTCCCGCCCTCTAGAGTTGACATTCTCATTGGGAAGGCAGCCGATTACTTTGTGATTCATGCTCATTTTTTTTTTTTTTTACAAAATCCCTCTGGCTGCTGTGGGAGTAGTAGGATATGGAAAGGATGGGAGTATAACTTTGTTCTAAATGCCATCTCCTCTGAGCTTTGTTCCTTCAGAATTCCCTTCCACCCTAACTTTGAAGTCACCTTCCTGCTGATTCTTTGCTGTCAGTTTACCCTTTATTGCCCTTCCTCTTAGTTGACATACACACTTCTCAACCTCAACACCACCCAGCTCCCACCCCCTTCCAGTGTCACCTCTCCTCTTTCCATTTTGTGGCTGATCTTTGTGAAACAGTGGCATGGCTGGCTAAGTCCCCTTCTTTACCCATAATTCCCTTTCAACCCATGTTACCTGGTTATCACTCCTACCTGCCAGGCAACCTGCTCTCACTAAGAAAATCACTGTCCTCCCCCTTGCCAAATCGCCTGACTCAACTTCTCTGTGTAATTCTTTCCTTCTTTGGTTCCTTGACATCCTCTTACCCAGGTTTTCAAATCTGACCTATCTGCCTCTTTTGCAGTCTTTCTCGCAGATGATTCCTGCTCTGCCTCTTCCGTAGGTGTGGGTGCTCCCCAGACCCCATCCTCAGCCCTTCTTTGCTTTCTATCCCCCACTCTCTTCAGGATCACATCTTCATCGGAAGCTCCATTTAGTACCTAGAAGCAGATGAGTCCCAAATCATTATCTGCTTCCTGCATCTCTCTCTTGGGGGCCGTTCCATATTTATGTCTGCAACTCCCCAATGAACCTCTCTGTTCAGGGCACAGGACTGATAGCCACTGATAAGCACAGGTAGGATATACCGGCTAGTGTCTGCTCTGGTTGGTCGGGGTTTGCTATAGCAGACATTAAATATTTTGAAACTTATTCCTGTCCACAGTCATTTCAAAATTAGCATGTCCCAAACTGAAATTCCTAGCAGATGTGGACATTCACTTCCATTCCCTGTTTCAGAAAATGACACCATCATTCACCAATTTTCTAAGCCAGAAGCCTCCGGGTCCAGCCTGACCTCTCTTTTGTATACACTTATACTTGGGCATGAGATATTGCTGATTCTATGTCCTAAAGTCTCTCTTGTTACACTTTTCTCTGGGAATATCCCTCATTTTGGGATTTTATCAATGTGGAATCAAACACTGTGGATTCAAATCTTGTAGCCTTCAGCAAATTTCTTAATTTCTTCTAGTCTCGCTTTCCTCCTAAAATTTCTGTGTTGGCTAGCCGAAAGGAGTAAATGAGATTATTCACTCGTCTATTTTTGCTTTTGTTGCCTGTGCTTTTGGTGTCATATCCATGAAATCAGTGCCAAGCACCAACATCGTGAAGCTTTTCCCGTTTCCTTCTAGGAGTTTTATAGTTTCAAGTCTTAAATTTAAATTGTTAATCATTTTGAGTTGATTTTTTAAAAACATTTTAGAGAGAGAGCTGGAGCAGAGGGAGAGAGAGAAAATCTTGAGCAGACTTCCCACTGAGCACAGAGTCTGACATGGGGCTCAATTCCAGGACCCTGAGATCAGGACCTGAGCTGAAAGCAAGAGTCAAACACTTAACCAACTAAGCCACCCAGACGCCCCCATCTTGAGTCAATTTTTGAGTATAGTGTTAGATAAGGATCTAGTTTCATTCTTTTGCATGTGGATATCCAGTTTTCCTAGGACCATTTATTGAAGTCACCATCCTTTCCCCATTGTAGATGCTGGGTACTCTTGCGGTAGATCAGTATGGATTTATTTCTGGGCTTTTTCTTCTATTCCATTGGTCTATATATATTTATGCTAGTACCATACCATGTTTTAATTACTGTAGCTTTATAATATATTTTGATATCAGGAAGTGAGATGCCTCTAGCTTTAGTTACCTTTTTCAAGATTTTTCTGACTATTGAGGGTCTTTTCTGATTCTATGTGAATTTTGGAATTTTTTTTTTCAATTTCTGTACAAAATGCCATTGGGATTTTGATAGGGAGCGCACTGAATCTATAGGTTGCTTTGGGTAGTCTGAACATCTTAACAATATTAAGTCTTCCTATCCATGAACATGGATGTCTTTCTATTTTTTTGGTATATTCTCTAATTTCTGTCATTCGTGTTTTATAGTTTCCAGTGTGTAAGTCTTTCACTTCCCTACATAAATTTATGCCTAAATGTTTTATACTTTTTGATGATACTGTAGATGGAATTGGTTTTTTTTTTCAAATTTCCTTATCAGGTAGTCTGTTATTAGTGTAAAGAAACACAATTGATTTTTGTATATTGATTTTGTATCCTGCAGCTTTACTGAGATTACCATACAGAGAGAGTCAGGTATGTAAAATGCAACCAAGAAAGAGTAGGTACTATGATTGTTGTCCACAATGTTATTGCTATTAGTTTCACCCAGAAAACTGTAGTAGCCCCTAAACTGGTATGCCTGCATTTAGTTTCATTTCCTCAGCTAAAGTCATCTTCTAACACAAAGATTGACCCTGTCACCTCCATACCTGTGCTTAAAACTCTTCAGTGCCTTTAAGATAAAACTTGTACATCCTTGGAGTAGCATTCAAGGTCATTCATGATGTAGTTTCTCCATGACCCCATTTCTCTGAATCCCTCTGAGGGAGAAGTATAGCAAAAAATTCAAGGCTACCTGGACATTACTCACCTTCTGTCCCCATACTGCTCTCAGCTGGGAAGACCTTTCACTTAACCTCACCTCCTCAGCCCAACTAATTATTTTTTTTTTTGAGAGAGAGAGAGAGAGCACATGCCCATTAGCTGGGGGTGAGGCAGAGAGAGAAGGAGAGAGAGACTCTTAAGTAGGCCCCATGCTGAACACACAGCTGAAAGCAGGGCTCGATCTCATGACCCTGAGATCATGACCTCAGCCAAAATCAAGAGTTAGATGATGAACCGACTGAGCCACCCAGGCGCCCTAGCCCAGCTAGTTTTTATATATTCTTCAAAGTAATCTCAAATTGTAGAATAGACTTCTGGTACACAGGACATCTCATATCTCTCAGTCATTAAGTCAAACAAGATGAGCATACCTCAAAAAGCTGCTGTTCAGTTATTTCAAAGTTAAATGGCTAATAATCATTTTTCCAGAAAAGGAAAAGGCAACAAAGTGGTGGCACTGATATAAAAATAGATAAGGATATAATATTTTCAATTATGGATTTTTTCCCTAGCATTTTAATATATAAATGTTTAATCATACATCAAAGCTGACTTTTACAGTGAGCATTTGTATACTCACCACCCATATTTTGCCATTAACATTTTACTGTTTTTGCTTTATAACGTATCCATGCAACTATCATCCCTCTTTATCAGATTAGTTTTTATATTCTGATAATCTTACACTTAAACATTAAATTGTCTTTTTAAAAAAATAACATAGCTGTTTCTATATTGGTAAAGCAAAATAAACTTGTTAAAACAATATAAATTGACTGCTTTCAAACTCAGTCCATTGAAATATCCATTAAAAAGCAAACCAGAGAATATAAAACATGTTTTATTAATACTCCACTATACCTGATTAGATGCAGACCATTAGGAAGAATTGTTTTAATTAATGGGTCTGTGTTTGCCAAAATGCAAAAAGCCTGAAGTTTTCTATTCCAGTGAAATATTTTGTGAGGACTGTTTTTTCTCCATCTTTATAAAATTTAACTTTGACCTTTATTTTGTTAATGCACCATGGGTTAAGCTATACTATGACATGTGCTAAATAGATCTGGCAGTTTGGAAATTGGATTTTTTTTTCGTTCCTTTTACATTAAATCCCCGTAACACTTTATTGATTAATTTGTATCATTACCATTTTAAAGAAAACTCTCAGACTGGCAGGTGTGAATTAGAAAGAAACAAATCAACATGGTAAGCCCACCTCCAAGCCAATCAACATGGAGTCAGTGTGTCCTTCTAAATTAGTAGGGCATAGCTTTCTACAAAGTCACAGCATGACTTTATATCTTCAGTAGTATTGCTAAAATAATGGAGAATACAGTATCTTTCATATGAAATGTTTCTTTTCTGTAAGTTTCCATGACACTTAGTACACTGCAATGACCACATTATTCCATTCCAGAATTAGTAGCACACCATTGTGAAAGGTTCAATTCGCAGTGTGGTTACTCATTCAACAACATTCTTGAGGGTTTAAGATGTGCAAAACATTCCATTAAGTAGTGTACAGGCAGAAGTTCTCAAATGCAGATGATCTGTGAAGATTTCTTCAATCAGCACAGAAATGAGAAAAATAAAGAGTGGAAGAGAGAGTGGGAGAGGGAGTAGACCAAAAAATGATATAAGCTTGTTACCTGCCTTTCTTGGGAAAGCCTGCCCTTTGTTCCGAGAGCATGTTCTTATGATTTTTAGTTGTTAAAATGCCCTTTCAATTACAATACAGTGGTAACAGTATATGGTGAGCTTTGTGTTGTTTTAGTAGTTATCCAGCCAAAATTATAATTTGATGTCTGTGTTAATTATCATTTGCCACAATGATGCTGTGAAACAGGCCACCTCAAAACTCAATAGCTTAAAACAATAAGTGTTTCTTTAGTTTACTAGCTTGTGGCTTGATTTATTTATTTGTTTTTATTATGTTCAGTTAGCCAACATATAGTACATCATTAGTTTCTGATGTAGTGTTCAACGATTCATTAGTTGTGTATAACACCCAGTGCTCATCACCACATGTACCCTCCCTAAAACCCATCACCTGGTTACCCCGTCCCCCCTCCCTTCTGTAACCATCAGTTTGTTTCTTGGAGTCCAGAGTCTCTCATAGTTTGTCCCCCCCCCCGATTTCTTCCCATTCAGTTTTCCCTCCCTTCCCCTATGGTCCTCCGTGCTATTCCTTATGTTCCACATATGGGTGAAACCATGTAATTGTCTTTCTCTGATTGACTTATTTCACTTAGCATAGTCCCCTCCAGTTCCATCCACGTCGATGCAAATGGTGGGTATTCATCCTTTCTGGTGGCTGAGTAATATTCCATTGTATATATGAACCACATCTTCTTTGTCCACTCATCTTTTGAAGGGCATCTCAGCTCCTTCCAGTTCGGCTATTGTGGACATTGCTGCTATGAACATTGGGGTGCAGGTGCCCCTTCTTTTCACTACATCTGTATCTTTGATATAAATACCTAATAGTGGGGCGCCTGGGTGGCTCAGTCCTTAAGTGTCTGCCTTTGGCTCAGGGCGTGATCCCGGTGTTCTGGGATCGAGCCCCACATCAGGCTCTTCTGCTATGAGCCTGCTTCTTCCTCTCCCACTCCCCCTGCTTGTGTTCCCTCTCTTGCTGGCTGTCTCTCTCTCTGTCAAATGAATAAATAAAATCTTAAAAATAAATACATACATACATACCTAATAGTGCAATTGCTTGGTCGTGGGGTAGCTCTACTTTTACTTTTTGAGGAACCTCCATACTGTTTTCCAGAGTGGCTGCACCAGCTTGGGTTCCCACTAACAGTGTAAGAGGGTTCCACTTTCTTGTGGCTTGATTTAAATTGGGCAGTTTTTCTGCTCTGGCCCAGGCTAGTTTACCCATCTGGAGAGTGCCTAGGAACTCACGTGTCTGAGGATAGCTGGATCACCTCAGCTCTGCCGCTCATATCTTGCTCATTCTTCTTTCAGCAGGTGAGCCCAGGAATGTCCTCTTGGCAAAGGCAAAGGTGGAAGAGCAGGAATGGAAATATAGAGACAACTTTTTCAAGCCTGTGCTTCCATCAAGCCTGCTAATATTTATTGGCCAAAGCAAATTTTACTTTACCGCCCAGTGTGGTAGGCAGAAAAATGGCCTCCCCCAAATGTTCCCATGTCCAAAACCCCAGAATTTGTTGATATGTTATGGTACATGGCGAGGGGGAATTAAAGTTGCTGAAGAAGTTAACATTGTCAATCAAGTGCCCCTGAGATGGGGAAATTATCCTGGATTATGTGAATGGGCACAGTAGAATCACAGGGTCCTTATAAGCAAAAGAGGGAAGAGGAGAGTGGGAGTCAGTGAGAGAGAGAGATATGAAGACGCCACACTGCTGGCTTAGAAGAAGGCAAAAGGAACCCCTAGCCAAGCAATAATGTGGGTGGCCTCTACTCACTGGAAAAGGCAAGAAAACAGATTCTCCTGCAGCTTCTCCAGAAGAAATACAGTCATACCAACACTTGGATTTTAGTCCATGAGACCCATTTCAGATTTCTGACTTCCAGGGCTGTAAGATCATAAATCTGTCTTGTCCTAAGCTACTAAGTTTGTGGTATTTGTTACAGCAGTAACAGGAAAATAATATACCCTCCATTGTCCAATATTTTCCATAACATCTATTATTTAAGTGTTTTTCTTAAAATTAGGTGTCTTTGTTTTTTGCTTTTAGCTTTAAGTAATAATACTTGTAACACTATAGTTTGATGTGCTAGTGTGGGTTTTTTAAATAATCCATCCACATGAAAACAAATGTTAAAATTTAAACTGTTCCTCTGCGTAACGCTGCCAGTCAGTTCCCTACCTATAGCGTTAGGCAAACCACATTTTGGGAAATGTGGGTCCAGGTGATCTAAGGGAGCAAGAGACTGCAAAAAATGAGAATTTTCAAGAGAAGGAGACATTGGGCCATTGGGTAGAATTTGGGGCAGACAAAGGTGGAAGAGAAAGACAAATGATCCAACAGAGTTCTAGCCCACTATTTGCATTTGTATAGAGTAATGTGAAGCTTGTTCATCTTGGCAGGTCTGGATGCTGGTGGATTTATTGTTCTTTCCACTGGCAGAAATGTTCACCAGGACTCTTGCCTGTCTTCTGGCTTAAGCTTGGATTTATCCTACTTCTTAGAAACATCTTCTCCCAAAGTTCCAGCTCTCCCCCAACTGAGATATACACTCACTCCTTTCTATAAAGAAAGCCCAGGGGTACCTGGGTGGCTCAGTCGGTTAAGCATCTGCCTTTGGCTCAGGTCATGATCCCAGGGTCCTGAGATCAGGCCCTGTGTTGGGCTCCCTGCTCAGCAGGGAGTCTGTTTCTCCCTTTCCCTCTGCCCCTCCACCCACGTGTGTGCGCTCTGTCTCAACTAAATAAATAAACCCTTTAAAAAATTTAAAAAAAAAAGAAAGCCCAAACTTTTCTGCAGCACCCCCTGGTCATTTTGATATCATAGTAAGCAGAGAAGGTGTCTCATGGCCTAGAATATGTCCCAGGGCTGAGGACAATCAATATCTGAGGTACCTAGAACCTGAGCACGGCATGTGTTTTTGACACACCCATGGGAACCTGTCTTAAAACATTTATCAGTTGTGAACTTCTTGAAGGCAAGAATTTTGTCCTGTTATTTCTTCTATTTATCATTCATTCCATGATATGTGGTAGGTGTGATGGTTGATTGAAATTGATTGTCGATTGGTAGGTAATTGTTGATTGAAACAAAATTGAATAAATAGCAAATGACTTGTTCCTGGTCTACCACTTACGCTGCTTTATTCTCTTCCCTTTGCTGCCTTCCAGTGCCCGCTGTATTCACCCACAGGCCGCGTCCGTAGGCCAGGCCCGTCTTAGTTTCCAAATTAACCTGAGTGGCTCTGGTAGTGCAAGCAGAAATCCAGGCTTGCTATCTGGTGGGATCTCTCCTTCAGATTCTGGGGCTCACAGACTTGGTGTTCAGTATGTGAGGAATAAACCTGGAGTGCCTAACCCGGGATTTGAAAGTCCCCGCATTCCTGACTTCCTGTTTTCCCTCTTTCCCCCTTGCCTCCCTACTGGTCCGATAGTTTTAGTAATTTGGATACTAGTAAACCCTTGGCAGTTGTTCTTACATCTGTTCTCTAGAAGCCGTCGCAAGTGAGCGGAGGCACGATGGCACTGGGCAATAGAGGAAAGAACATAAAACCAAGAGTTAGAAGCCCTGGGTTCCAGGAAAAGCTCCAGAGTGGGATTTAGGGCAAGTCTCTGAACTGCTCTCGGCATCAGTCTCCCCATCTGTGAAATAAGATTAATGGTATCTCTCCTGCCTTTGCTTCATGGGTGTTTGGAGCCTCATATGTGTCTCCCCTACCCTGCCCGTAGAGTGTATAAATCTCAGATGTGTATGGATAGCCTCTGCTATTCTACAGTAAAGCTTATTATTTCCAGGATTCTTCAAATCAATGATCAGCATTGATCCAGTTCAACATAATCATATACTAAGCATTAATATGGGAATCTCTCTGGTTATTGATGTTAATGTAAGTGTGTATAGTTTATCTCAAATAGGACTGAACTGTAATATTGATATAAATCATCAATGTATGTTTTTAGTAGATTTAGTTTCTCGACATAAGGATCCTTTTGGCCTAAAATTAGTTAGACAGCTTAAATTTTGGTTAATCTACAAAAAAATGATGACATCAAAAGAGCTACTTCTTTTAAATATAACTTCTTTCTTACATTGAACCTAATCTGTCATTTAGGACAAGGAAACCATGTGGTTTGAAAATTCACTGACATTACAGAACTAAAACAGTGGCTTTTGAAACCTCTAGCAGTTTCGTTTTTCTTTGTTTTACAAATGGAATGGTGATATTTCTGAGTGTATGTGAAGCATACTAATTGACCCCAAAAAAGTGGTGTATTTTGCAAACCTCTTATTTAACTATTATTCTCTTTTGCCAGCCACCTAAGAAGCCTTCCTCTTTGTCCCTGGGTTGATTTCCTCTCCTAAACCTTTTCAGTTCTAAGCCCAGACAAATTGCTGTGGTTCTTTGAGAGGCCACACAAAATAAGTATTGTCCAATGCTAACACTTTGAAATGTGATATTGTAATTACTTACCAAGTGAACATTAATCACTATCAGATTAGAATGGAATTACCTGTTATATTCACATTAATAGCAAATGAGCTTTCCCTGATTTATGTTGTTATAATGAATAAAAAAATAATTAATAATGAACTGGCATTCACCAAAAGAGGCATAGTCATTAAGGCCATACCATCAAAAGGCAAGTAATACTTTACAATAAGCAAGTATTAATTAAAGTAAAACCACAATGAACTCCTGTTGAATTACTTATATCTGCATTACAAAGATATTAGACTATTGGGATTAATGTGATTGTGATACATTTTATAAAAGTTAATAATGAATGTCCACTTAAAATATTTAGGAAGCAAATACTTGCTTGTGTTTGCTACATAGCTCCACCAGCTATGTTGCTTCTCTGAGTGACTTATTAGCATAGGGACAGTGATGAATAATACCAAGCATTAGATATATTAAATCATATCTTTTTATCTGAAAGTATGCATTTTGTTTTTCAGAATTTTTGTGCATTTCCAGTAGAATATTCTAAAGGGCCTCTAAATTGTAGATGTAACATCGACTAATTTCCATTTTTAAAAAAAGTATTTGAAGGCTGATCTGCTGTGAATATTGAACCAGAGGTTAAGGAACACCCTAGTCAAAACTGAGACTTGGGAGCGGAGAAGCAGAACGAAACCATTCATATACAATTTCAAAGGAGTAATTGAGCATACACCTATCAAGGGGGATAAAAAGTCAGGCTCTCCCAGTCAAGGTGCTTTCTTTCTTTAAAAAAAAAATTAAGATTTTCTATGGCAACAAATCCATAGCAGAAAGCAAAGAGTTTTGCATCAGTTAAATGATAAGAAAATCGTTCTTGTAATTTTGCTACGTTGAACATTGTTTAGAACAATTTAGAATGATATTAAAAGAGCTATAAAACACATTTGTCTAACATAAGAGTTAGCATTTAAACCAGATTAGAATAATTATGTCTTCAAAAGGGTGCGTGTTAAAACTGGCAAAATCTAAATGAGCTCTGTATTTCAGTTAATAGCATTCTACCAATGTCAGTTTCCTGGCTTGGATAATGCACTCTGGGTATTGAAGATATTATCATCGGGAGAAGTTGGGTGAAGGGTACATGGGAGCTCTCTGTACTATAACTTTCTTGTGAATCTTAAACCATTTCTAAAATAAAGTTATTTTTCTTAAAACTAAATATATATTTGAAGAAAATGCTATCTTTTCTCTCTAACCAGTGGCTAACTGCTCAGTCTGAAAGAGTATGTGGAGGTAGTTGGCAAATTAATTACATTTCTGACCTCGACTTAATTGATGGTATTTGAACCAGTAAAGGAATATGTGTGCCAACATATGTTGTGGAACATATAAATATAGAAGGTAAAACGATAGAAGTTAATTATTTCTTAGTGTATTGCAGTGGGTCCATTTAACGCTGTTTATGTAGGAAGCTACTGCGATTATAAAAATGAACACAGCCCAACAGCCAAGTCAATTAATTGAACCTTAAAGGTGTCATGCTACAGGTTTGAAATGAAGCTTATGATGAGCTTTGCATTTATTGTCATACAAGGTAGACACCTTTTTTTTATTTTAGTGTTCCACATTATCAAAGAAAAACTGTAAAATAGGTGCTCGAAATCCTGATGTGCCCTCCCTTCCAAAAAGGCAGCACCACAATGAATCCAACCTTCAGAGTTAATAATATCTCAGAACCAACCCAGCAGTTGTACCAGCATGATTTAGCTCCTGCTGTGGCTATTATTATTTTTATTTTATTAATTTTGCAATTAAATTGACGAGTTAAACTCAACCTATTTCAAGCTGTGGCTTTTTCCCACTATCCTCAGAAGTTCATAGATAACTTCAGATGTTCAACAGTGAAAGAAGACAGCCTGCGTATTATTTCCGTAGCACCAATTTTGTGTGGGAAAAAAAAAGATTTCATGAAATCTCGCAGAAGTTCCATAACTACTTGTATTATATATCTAAAAAATAGAAAAGGTTAAAAGAGCAGCACCGATTTTTAATACAGCTACATCATGAGCCAAATACACTGCATTTTCATCAAGAAGTTACTGAAGCACCATGTGTATACACCACCACCAGGTATTTGAAAAGAGGCAGGAAGATAGACAGGAAGCTTCTCTAACCCTTGGGAATTGTGCCTTCTAATAGTATGTATGTAGCAACTTTATTTTTTTTTTAATTTTTTAAAAGATTTTATTTTATTTGCCAGAGAGATAGAGAGCACAAGCAGAGGGAGTGGCAGGCAGGGATGAGGGAGAAGCAGGCTCCCCACTGAGCAGGGAGCCGGACTCGGGGCTCGATCCCAGGACCCTGCTATCACGACCTGAACCAAAGACAGATGCTGCACTGACTGAGCCACCCAGGCGTCACTAAATTTAGCAACTTTAGGTAGACTTAGTAACATCTACCTTATTTATCTTGAGGCGCAATATATATTTTGCAATTGTGTAGGAGCCATGAAATATTCCACACAGCATTTAGACAGGGACTTTTTCTAGAGAAGGTGACATTTGTAAAGGCTTTGAAGAAATGCACCTGGGTTAGTAAAATCATAGTTTTCTTTGGACTGCTGGAATGAATTGGAGTTAGCTTTATATCTGATATGGTCCAATATGATGTGCTGTTTGCTAAAGACTGTGGAGAGAAGCTACATAGGGGGTTACACGTTAACAGACCACTTTGTGATTCAAAGAAAGAAAGAAAGTAAGTAGAGTTCCTGTGTCCCTCTTTGGCTTAGTGCATCTCACTTTATTTTTTTAAAAGATTTTATTTATTTCAGAGGGAGAGAGACAAGCAGGNAGTTAACAGACCACTTTGTGATTCAAAGAAAGAAAGAAAGTAAGTAGAGTTCCTGTGTCCCCCTTTGGCTTAGTGCATCTCACTTTATTTTTTTAAAAGATTTTATTTATTTCAGAGGGAGAGAGACAAGCAGGGGGAGGAGCAGAGGGAGAAGCAGACTCCCCACTGAGTGGGGAGCCAGGCACAGAGCTCAATCCCAGGACCCTGGGATCATGACCTGAGCCCAAGGCAGATGGTTAACTGAGCCACCGAAGCACCCCAGTGCATCTCACTTTAGTGGTTAAGTAAAGTGCTGGCCATCTGGGCATCTTTCTGGCTGTGTTCCCATATATCTGAGTATTCGTGGACCACTAACTCAGCCTTGCAGAACATTCGATTTCTTGCCAATAGGCAAGATTTCTAATTTGCCTTTCACATCCACATTTCTGTGTTTCGCTCTAAGAGGATCCTTCGTGCCGGAATTATCCTGCAGTGGGGCATAGTGATGAAAGCATAACTGTGTCTGAACGTTGGCTACGCTCCTTTCACAAGCTCACAGTGTGATCTCCCGACAAGCCTCTTAGCCTCTCTAGAATTCATTTCTATAATGTGAAGAATAAAGGTTAATATTGTGAAGATTAAGTGAAATAAGTTATAGAAAGTACTTAGCATAGTGCCTTGCGTATCATGAAGGCTTAGTATGTGTTAGTAGCTTCCTTTTATTATTATCATGATTATCATTGTTAATCATAATGAACCCTGGTTATTGGAGGAGGGTTTTGTCCTCTTATCTCATAGTCAAAATAGGTTTTAAAGGGTCTTTCATCTCTTCTTTCTGGTGGCACATTATAAATACTTAGAGTAATGTGTTTCATTTGTATATGGTTCTTTTTTGTGTACTAAGTGCTCATTTGTGTTATCTTACTAAAATTTCAAAAGCGAGTATAAAAGAGCCAGAATTTATAAGAGTACAACTGAGAGGAGTAAATATTTTGCTCACTGATTTTTTTCACTTTAGCTGACTCATATCTTCTCATGCTGCATATCGCCTGTCTTGATGAACAGAACGTGAACCTGAGGTCAACCTTGTGTGTACATATTTGTTCAGCCTGAGGAAGATCCAGAGGTACAAATATTGGGATAATCCCGATTTCCCAGGAGAAGGTAGCATACACAGTACAATTTCCAGGAGGTCCATAAAAAGTCTATTAAAATGTTAGCTCAAATCATACAATATTTCCAGTGTTCAAATCTTTGAGACCTACAAAATTAGCAGGGTTTTTTTTTTTTGCATGTTTCAACCTAATAGCTAAAAGAAAACTATGTAGCTTGAAGTTCCAAATTGTTACCAAATATTGTACAACAAAAAGTGGAGAGGGAAATAAATATTGCTAATAAATTACACCTGGGCAATTCCAGGCCAGAAAGAGATGTGTCCCATATAGAACAGTACTTATTTGCAGTCTTCCAGTGGCCAAATTTCAATAATCACAAGTTCCACGCCCCTCATTTATTTCACCCCCTGACCTATGCAATTGGCCAAATATTTTGTTAGCAAAATTTTTCTTTCCATAGATCGTTTATAGGGATTTCTGGTTAGAACTGGTAGGTTATGACACTTTATTAAAATGAGAATAGGGGAAATAAAATTATAGATTTACCTACAAGGAGAAAGAATATGGGAACAGCAACAAGAAAATATGAGCAATGACAAATTTTGAGAATATGTAAAGGGAGCAGAGAAGTTAGCATCTCTAGGAAAACTGAACACCAAGTACCTAGAACCTAGAAAGTCTTAGAAATTGGAGGCTCCAGCTACTACAGAAGGCAGGGATGATGATGGGGCTGATAGTAGGGACATTCATCAAAAGTGTGTCTAAGAAGCATTCAGATCCCCACGCCTTTCATGCCCTTTTCATGGAATCCAACTTGTTGCCTCTTCCCTACCCAACCAGAAGACCAGAGCCTTGTTCTCCAGAGAAATTGTACTAGAAGAGCTCAACATTTGGGGACATCAGGTAGAGAAGAAGACAGGGGAGAATTTCCACACTGAAAACAGGAACTAAATGAAACTACACATACTGAATAGGATCTCCCACTCTCCCCAAGGCTCAAGTCCTAACTGGCTCCAGGTATACTGGCAGCAAGCATACACTCCCAGAGAGGAGATTAAATGTTTTCCTCCAGAGAAACTGAGTAGCCTTAGAGAAAAAACCTATTGCTACTCTTATTTGGAGGTCTTTGCCCACATGCACAGGATGAAATTCACCTGGTGAAAACCCTACAAGTAAAGCTTGCCATTAATTTTTCAGTGCCTAAATCCTAAATAGGGATGAGAAATGAGAGCAAAATATAAAAATGGGGCAGGGGGGTGGAAAGAACTCAGGGAATATAGATACCTATAATTAACATCCCTGAAGACCAAAGTGAAAATATTTGATCCATAAAACAAGAAGATTTTATTAAAAAGAAAAATTCAAAGAACAAGAATGTACTTCTGGAAAATAAAATGTAATAGCAAAGATGTAAAATTAAATTGAAAGTGGAAGGTAAATCTCCAAGAAAGCTGATAAAATAAAGATGAAGAAATGAATCAAAGAAAAGAATAGATGGTAAAATTAAAGGATTAAGTCCAAGAAATCCACCATCTCACTAAAGGAATTCTGGAGAAAATATACAGAATTTATCAAAAACATATATGTGAGAACATTTCCTGGAAATGAAGGACATCAATTTTAAGATTGAGAGTGCCCACCAAGTTCCCAGCACAATGTTAAAAAGAGAGAGAGAGAGAGAGAGAGACATCAGGACATATCATGTGACATTCCAGAACAGCAGTAAAATTCTAAAACCTTCCAAAGAAAGATGTGGGTGTGGGGAAGGAAGGAAGGAAGGAAGGAAGGAAGGAAGGAAGGAAGGAAGGAAGGAAGGTAGGAAGGAAGGAAGGAAGGGAGATGGGGAGGGAGGGAGAGAGGGAGGGGCAGAAAGAGACAGAAGGACAAAGAGAAAGAAATTAACAGTTAGAAACCATGTCACTAATGAAGGATTAAAAATCAGAATGACATCAGACCTCTTAATAGCAATACTTGTTTACAGGTGCTAAAGAATCCATACCTTTACAATTCTGAGGGATCATAATGTTCAAATTAGAATTAATAAATATATTATTTACTTCCCATGTACCTTCCTCGAGAAGCTCCATGAAAATTCAATAATTAGACAACAGAGAAGAAAACATGGAATCTAGGATACAAGAGGAGAGAGGGAATGAGAAGGCCTGGTATTGCAGTGGTGCTTGCAGGCCTAGAGCACAATCCACTTCTGACAAAATTATGGGCAAGCCATCCTGACAAAACTCCTTATACAAACTGACAAGAAATGCAGGGTGAAATATAACACACTTCCATTTAAAGCTGAGCTGAGCTCTCAAGAAAATAAGTAAAATACCCAGGAACTAATGAAAGAGGAGCCAAACTCTCACCCTGGATGTTTGCCGTTAAACAAGAAGCTCGGGTTCTTATAGTTTCTCAGGGAGAGGAGGAACAGCCAGGCTCGGGTGAATAGAATTGAGATCCCCATGAGAAAGCAAAAGCCTTAAAGAGCTGCACACCTGTAGTGAAAGAACAGCCTAGGGGAAAAGCCATTTTAGCAGCAAGAGGAGATGGCAAGGAAACTTGTCCAACTCAGCCTGAGTTCTAGGTAAGGAAAATGTCTTCTTGAAGAATTTGGGAAATCCGGAATTCCTCTCACATGTTTGGGATCTGAATTAATACTCCCTTTGTGGTTCTGAGAAGTCTCAGACTCAGAAATTTATGGGAAGTATTCATAGGTTGTTAGCATCCTGAGGATCCAACACTTTCTTAAGAGACACACCTTTAACTCAGGCCGTGCAGTTTCCACAGTTAATACCCTATCAGACATGAGCTCACAATCTCAAATTATAAAACATGCATGGAAATGCCGTAAACAAGAGTCAGCTGGGGAAAACTAGATTCGCCTTCCATATCTTCAGATAATGGAACTATCAAAATCAGAAATTAAATGAGCATGCTTGAAATGGTTAGAAACACAAAAGAATCAAAAGCTTAAGAAAGGTAGTATTAAAAAATAAATTTGAATAAGCTCCCAATTAGTCCTCTATATATTAAATATGTAGTCAATGTAATAAATAAAACTCAATGGACATTTTAAACAGAAACTTAAAACTGGAAAAGAATTAGTGAATGAGAGGTGATCTAAAGAAATTACTCAAAACACAGCATAGAAAGACAAGGAGATAAAAAATATTTTTAAAAAAAACATGATGAGCACTGGGTGTTATGTGCAACTGATGAATTATTGAACTCTACATCTGAAACTGATGATGTGTTATATGTTGGCTAATTGAAATTAAACTAAAAAACTTAAGACATATGGAAGATAGAATAAGCATAGCATCTATCTAATTGGAGTTTAGAAAAAATAAATGGGAGGAAGCAGTATTCAAACAGTTAGAGGTTTCCAAAAATGCCAAAAGACATGAATACTCAAGTTTTGGAAGCCAAGAAATCCCAGTGTGGATAATGAAAAAAAATTGTACCTAGACTCGTTGCAATGAAATCATCAAATATTAAAGACAATGAGAAGATCTTAAAAATGCCTAGGGAAAGAAAAGGAGATTCCCTACAAAGGAAAAATAGTAGACTCCTCAACAGTGGCAAAAGAAGTCAAAAGAAGTAAAACTCAAATTTCTATATAGAATAATACACCTTACTGAATTATTGTTCACAACTGAGATGAAATAAACCATTTTCAGAAAGCAACCAGTCAGAATTCAAACATAAGGGTAAAGGGCTCTCAAAAGAATTTTTCGATGGAGTTTGGAAGATTGGAGAGGAAAATGGACAAATAGAACAATTGCTGTGTTTGCACTTGGAAAATCACCATTAGAGTGGATTTAAAATTCTGCGACAGTGACTGCCAAGACATAAGTATGTAGACATTTAAAACTAAGGAAAGAAAAAATATGTTATTTCAGGAAGAACAGGAAGTTATACAAAAAAGGAAATAGTATCACTGTACCAAAAACTTGACCTAACAGCAAACAATCTTAGTCACAATAAGATAAACCCTAAATATCGATTTTTTAAAACTTTTCTGCTTTGAAATAGAGATACGCAGGAAAGAATAATAGTAGAGAGAGAGGTCCCACATACCCTTCACTGAGTCTGCCCCAGCCAGTGGTTACATTTTACATAGCTCATCATATGCTATCAAAAGCAGGAAATTGGCATTGGTACCATCCCTGTGTTCTTGTGTGTGTGTGTGCGCACGTCTGTGTGTGTGCACGTGTGTGTATTTGTGCCATTTTATCACGTGTAAATTTGTATAACCACCACCATGATCAAGGTACAGAACTATTTCATGCCTACAAATATCTCACTCATGCTACTCATTCCCTTTGCTCTCACCATCCCTACCATCTTCCTGCTAATCACTGATCCATTTTCTATCACTCTAATTTTGTCATCTTTCGAATATTATATACGTGAAATCATAGAGTTTATGACCTTTATGGATTACTTTCTTTTACTAAGCACAATGCCCTTGAAATACATCCAACAGTGCACCTGGGTGGCTCAGTTGGTTAAGCATCTGCCTTCAGCTCTGGTCATGATCCTGGGGTTCTGGGATGGAGCCCCATGTCCAGCTCCCCACTCAGCAGGGAGTCTGCTTTTCCCTCTCCCTCTGCCCCTCCCCCCAACTCGTGCATGCTCTCTCTCTAAAATAAATAAATAAAATCTTTATTAAAAAAAAAA
>NC_048238.1:26819670-26856504 GCF_002007445.2 Ailuropoda melanoleuca | reverse complement strand
GATGTAAAGTTTGATGCTTCATTAGTTGCGTATAACACCCAGTGCACCATGCAATACGTGCCCTCCTTACTACCCATCACCAGTCTATCCCATTCCCCCACCCCCTCCCCTCTGAAGTCTTCAGTTTGTTTCTCATAGTCCATAGTCTCTCATGTTTCATTCCCCCTTCTGATTACCCCCCTTTTCTTTATCCCTTTCTTCCCCTACCGATCATCCTAGTTCTTATGTTCCATAGATGAGAGAAATCATATGATAATTGTCTTTCTCTGCTTGACTTATTTCACTTAGCATTATCTCCTCCAGTGCCGTCCATGTTGCAGCAAATGTTGAGAACTCGTTCTTTCTGATAGCTGTGTAATATTCCATTGTATATATGTTGTGNTCGAGCTGTACTACAAAGCTGTGATCACAAAGACAGCATGGTACTGGCACAAAAACAGACACATCGACCAATGGAACAGAATAGAGAACCCAGAAATGGACCCTCGGCTCTTTGGGCAACTAATCTTTGATAAAGCAGGAAAAAACATCCGGTGGAAAAAAGACAGTCTCTTCAATAAATGGTGCTGGGAAAATTGGACAGCTACATGCAAAAGAATGAAACTTGACCACTCTCTCACACCATACACAAAGATAAACTCCAAATGGATGAAAGACCTCGATGTGAGACAGGAATCCATCAAAATCCTAGAGGAGAGCATAGGCAGCAACCTCTATGACATCGGCCACAGCAACCTTTTCATGACACATCTTCAAAGGCAAGAGAAACAAAAGATAAAATGAACTTGTGGGACTTTATCAGGATAAAAAGCTTCTGCACAGCCAAGGAAACAGTCCAAAAAACTAAGAGGCAGCCCACGGGATAGGAGAATATATTTGCAAAGGACACTATAGCTAAAAGACTGGTATCCAAGATCTACAAAAGAAGACTGGTATTCAATACACAAGAAACAAATAAACAAATCATAAAATGGGCAGAAGACATGTACTTGGATAACTTTTAAAATTAAAATGTAAAACATACAGCTTATTATTAAACCAAATTCTAGACTCTAACCTCAGGATCAGCAAATAGAGTTTATGTATCAGTCTCTCATTTACTGCATTGTACAGCCTGGAGGAGTTATAGATCTGATTGCTTAGGCACTTCGTAGCTAATGGTGATTTTATCTCCACTGTCAATATCAGACAGCTCCACTTAAAAGCCCCAATCTCTTTGAATCCTCTTTCCTTAGTTGCACTCCTAATGATAGCATAAATTTTCTCATACTCTCATACTTCAGACTTTCTTTGCAGGGCTTCAAGGTGTTGAGACTAGGACAGAGATAGGAGTTTCTGAGGTAGGACGCAAGCATGTCAGCACTGGACAGACATCACCTTTATCAAACCGTCGCCATGTAAACAGATCCTAGTACAATCTCCTGACGTCTTCTAGAGTGTTTATATCACACGAAGAAGCGAGAGTGGGCTTTGGATACTCTTAGCTAATAAAACTGCTGTCCTGTGATTTTTGATAAGAAAAGAATTGATTCCTATGAGCCGAGGAATATTCAAAACAGATCATCTAATTCTACTTAATAGAGCCAATTTATGCCTCACTCGCTTCACCTAGAGCCTCTAAAGTGGGAGAATGTTCCTACCTGCTGAAGACAGATGGTTACCACATTTGAAAATTACCCATGTGTGTCTTGTCCTTGTGGAGAAAGCTCAAAAAGCAGTGGAGAGCAATGTAGAGTGGGGAAGGGCTACTTGCCTGGATGTTCCACTGGACGGCTAATGATCCAAGGGGCAAGTGCCAAGAACAGTTACGACCTTTGTGCCTGCCATTGTGAAAAACCATGGAGCTCTCGCAGACATCAGCAACACAAGCCTGAAGGGTTTTAGGATATGGATGTTACTCAGTAGACCTCTATTTTTATCTGAGAACTCTCTCTCTCTTCCTCAGTCTGAAACCATTTGTCTTGCTAGCTTTCACACTCATTCTCTCTGTATTTCTATGGGATTCTTTGCCACCCTCTCTTTCTCTGTATAGATGTGACTGTGGATACCATTTTACCACATTCAAATACATATAACCTTCTGAATATATATACATATTTGTGAAGTGCTTCTTTTTCTTCTCTGTTCTTTCATCTGTGTTTTGCTTGTTCTTGCTTTGCTCCATAGGTTCTATGTGTATGACTGTGTCTCCCTTAACTCTGTTTTTTCTTTTCCTTTTTTTAGACCTCTCTCCCATCATTTATCATAATAAAGTAAATTTATTGTCGTGCTATTAAAAAGATATGCATGCCATCTTATATTATTCATTGATAAAAATTAAACTGATTCAGTTTACCTACATAGCCTTCCCTTGACATGTGTGTCTGTGCATTTGATTAGAGATGAAAACATTGACTATTAATAAAACAGAAATCCCCACCTCTCTTGAAACAGCTCTTTTACAATTGCCCTTGTTTTAAGAAAAAATGTTTCATAGATCCCATGCAATATGAAGGGACTGAATATCTATCTTTTTTTTTTTCAATTAAGGGTAAAACGTTTCTTCCAAAGATTTTCTAATGAAGTAAGAAACATGTCTACAATGGACCAAAGTAAAATGATTCATACATTACAGTTGTGGTGACCTGGAACATGGAGTCACTATCTGTCTTTTAAGCAGTTCTCCATAAATATTGTATATTGAACCTCAACTTTAGAAAGGAATGTGTTGTAGACGTTGTGAAGTTGTGGAGAATTCTCTGGCAAGAACACACACTACAATCACTCTGTGTTGTTGAAAAAGAGCAGACCCAAATACTTCGACAAGGCACAGTAGGGCTAAAAAGTCCTTTTGTTAAAAATAAAAAGGAAAGATAAATCTTTGTGACCTTGGATTTGCAATGGATTCTTAGATATGATACCAAAGCATGGGTAACAAAGGAAAAAAATAGATTAATTGGGTCTCATGAAAATTTAAAACTTTTGTATGTTATTTAAGAAATCAAGAAAGGAGAAAAGACAACCTCCAGAATGAGCAAAAATATTTTTAAATAGTATATTTGGTAAGTATCTAGTAGCCACAATACATAAGGAACTCTTACAACTGAAACAACAACAACAAAAACAACTCAAATCGAAATTGGGCAAAGGACTCGAGTAGACATTTCTCTGAAGAAACACTAATAGCCAACAAGCATATGAAAACATTCTCAACATCATTGGTCATTAGGAAATGCAAATAAAAACCACAATGAGGTATCACATCACATTCATGAAGATGAATTTAAAAAAATGCAAAATAACAACTGCTGAAGAGTATGTTAGAGAAATTGGAATGCTTGTGCATTGCCAGTGGGAACATAAAATGGTTTAGCCACTGTAGAAAACATTTTGGCATTTACATAAGAAGTTAAACATAGATTTAACATATGACCCAGCAGGCCCACTCCCAGGTATATACCCAACAGAACTGCAAACAGGTGCTTAAACAAGTTCTTCTATGTGAGTGCTCATAGCAGCACCTATTTGTAACAACCAGAAGGTAGAAACAACCCAAGTGTTCATCAGCCAATGAGTGGATAAAGAAATTGCAGTATATTTGTACAATGGAATATTATTCAGCCATGAAGAGAATGAAGCACCAACACACGGATGAACTTTGAAAATATTTTGCTAACCAAAGGAAGATAAATAGTAAAGGACACGTTTTCCATTTTTATGAGATATCCAGAGTAGGTAAACGCATAAAAACAAAATACAGAGTTGTGTCTGCTCAGGACATGGTGAGGGTGAAATGGGGAGTAACTGCTTAACAGGTATGAGATTTTATTTTGGAGTTTTGGAAATAGGTAAGAGGTGGTAGTTACCTACATTGTGGAATACACTAAATGTCATTACATTGTTTGCCTTACAATGGTTAATTTCATGTTCTGTAAATTTCACCTCAATAAAAAAGGAAATTGAGAGGATGTTTTAAAAATGAACTAAATAAAAATAAATAAAAAGTCACATATCCTGGCTTTAACACATTCATCTGTTCTACCTCCAAGACAGTATCTGTGCCTCCAAAGCTAGCATGCAGTAAGGGGCTCCATAATTCTGAGTAAATGGTTAATGAATTAATATACTTCATTCTGAGTTCCCCAGAAGCAGACCCAGAATCAAGAATTTAATGCAAATTCTGAGTCACAGCAGACCTCGAGACAAGGATTTCCTTGGGAAGGGAATAAAATATCCATAGATATAGAGAAAGGAAGTAAGACAATGGAGAGAAGGCATTCAGTAAAAGATGCAGTATCGAGTGAACTACCCTCAGTCTAGTGGAATTTCACCCCACTGTGGCAACTCAGTGTGTGGTGCAAACACATGCTTTGGAGTTCTCCTACCCAAATGACAAGGGAGCTGGGCTATTTCCATAACAACTCCTCATAGTCATTGGTTGAGCACAGCTTTCAAGGGGAAGTTATCCCCCCCGGCACTTGGGCATGCCACATGGGGAAGAAAACAACTTTCGTGGCCAGAGAAAGCCAGCGAGAAAAATAATGTGGGATCTCACAGTCTGAAGCCAGGTTACCGTTCACTGAAGTGGTGAGGATGGGTTTTTTAAAAATTATTATTTAAAAATGCTCATCTAGGGAAGAGCCCTATGATGGCTGCATCATAGCCGCTAATATTATTTTGATGGGTCCAAGGTATGTTGCTTAAGAGAAACTGGGGAGAGGTTGCTTCCCATGAATGTAGCATAATTGTACTCTAATATTCTTTTTATGAAACAGAATTGCCTCTTGTAATTATAGAAAGCATTTAAGTCATATGTGGATCCTTTTTTACTAGAGAACAATTTTCAGCAGTCCCTAGGAATATGTCTTGGCAATGTAAGGTTTTCTAGGACTCTAGTTCAAGATGAATTTCTCTAATTCTCACCCGGGGCCAATTTTATCCCCAGAGGATATATAACAAGGCATAAAGGCCTTTTTGGTTGTCACATTGAGGGTGGGGAAGCTACTGGCTTGTCATCGGTAGAGAGCAAGGATGCTGCTCAGTGTTCTTCAGTGCACAAGACAGCTAGCTCCCTGCAACAAAAAAAATTATTTGGCCTAATATGTCAATAATGCCAAGGTTGAGAGACCCTATCCTAAACCAGCACTGTCAAAAAGAATTCTCTATGATGATAAAAATATTTTACACCTGCACTATCTAGTACTCTAGTCGCTAGTCCCACATGCTGTTAAGCACTTGACATGCGGCTAGTGTGACTTACTATATGCCAGATGTGGTGCAATATACTGAGGAAATAAATATGGCTGTAGCTTTGCAGTCCTTGAAGTCAGAGCTCATGGTCTAGTAGAGGAGACAAATTCTTAAAAATAACTTATTGTAAAAGAATGTGGTAAGTGTTATAACAGAGGATGAATAACGTGCTAAATTTGAGGTGTCGGGACTCAGGCAGACAATTAACAGTTCTCTAAGGTGAATTTCCACTCTTAGCTCAGAACACTGTAATTTGTAAAAGCTGTATTCTATGCAAAAAAAAATTTTTTTAATCTTTAGTCATGTAACTCATTACTTTATCTTATTTTACCCCTTTTGTCAGAAAATACATAGAAAAAAACTGGAATCTGATGGGGAGTTCTGCTTTATTTAACAATCCTATTGAGTTTCTCAAAATAGTTTACCAAGGAAGTCCATTAAAGTATTGATTTTTTCATAAAGGATAATAGAAATGGCATGACAGTCTCTTTAACATTTTAATCGAGCCTAAAATTAGTCTTGCATTTGAAGCCATCTTGCCCAGAAAAATTGTTGGAGAACTTGTGGAAAAAAACTTAACATAAAAAATTGATGGGCCACCTAGGCTGTGAGAACATTAAAATCCGAATCTAAAATATGGTTAGCCATTGTGACATCTTTCTTTGAAGCTTAAGTAACTCAATATTCCCAGTAGGCTACCCAGTGATTCAAAGTGACACATATACTGTCAGCTCATTCCCCTTCCCCGTGTGCTGGGACGATTTGTATCCACAGAAATATGTTGAAAAACCTATTAGTCTTGACTGCCAGAACCTACAAAAAAAAAAAATCAGTTGTCACCTAAACAAATAAATTAATGATAACGTAAGATAAACAAACCTATTAACTAACACTGGCCCCTAAGAGACAAAAGCGTTTATGGATTTAGAAAAGGAGAAAAATGAGACTGGCCATACAGCAACAATCCAGATAATAATGTGTTTTCTCTGTTCACTGAAAAACCATCTTTGCAGGCTAAATCTTCCTTATAAAAGAATTCCAAAAAATGTCTAGATACTCCCCTTCCAGGAGGTGAAGTTTAATGTTCTGTCCCCCTGGAGTATGAGCTGGATGAGGTGACCTGTTTTCAAAAAGCATAGAAAAGGAGAAATAACTTTACAATGGAGAGGAATCCTGGCACACACTACCTCCTTGAGTATGTGGTCAAGTTTAACATCACGAATGACAATTATGTTGATATCATATCACCCATGATAGAATGTGATGAGAAGGGTGAGCCCCATAACCCCAGTCTGATCATGAGAAAACCTCAATCACAACTTAAGAGACATTCTGCAGTATACCTGACTTGCCCTCTTCCAGAGTGGTAAGCTTGTGAAAAATAAGAAAAAACTGAGAAACTCTCAGGCCAGAGGAGACCAAAAAGACATGGTGACTAAATACAACATGAGATCCTGGATTGGATCCTGAATTGGAGAAAGGACATTGGTGGGAAAACTGGTGAAATCGCATTAAAATCTGTAGTTTTGTTTATAGTGTCATGGGAGCATCTATTTAAATATTTAGATGAACATACCTTGGATACAGAAGATGTTATCATTACAAGTTGTGGCTCAGGTACCTGGCAAAGTGTCAGATACATACGTACCTTTTTTAAACAGAGTAATGAATGAGCAGATAGCATGTTGTTTTCTTAAAGGCTGATTTTCTAACAAGTTCAAATTGTGGCACCTACAGAAATGTATGAGGGGCACCTGGGTGACTCAGTCTGTTAAAGGTCTGCCTTCAGCTCAGGTCATGATCTCAGGGTGCTGGGAGAAGCCCCACTTCAGACTCCCTGCTCAGTGGGGAGTCTGCTTGTCCCTCCCCCTGCTTGTACTCTCCCTCTCTCTCAAATAAATATAAAATCTTTTTAAAAAAGAAAGACATAATGAATATGTGCCAAACATTTTATTAAATCATTAACTAATGAGAGAATCAGTAAGATGTTGCAGTTGGTTCAAAGGAGGATCTGAGGAACAGACACATATATAAACAGTCAGAAATGCTGGTAAGTATTTGATAACAGATGCCATACTGCTGACTCTCTGCATAGAGGAATCAATTGCATTCCAGGAGGCAAACACATTTGCATTTCCATGAACAAGAATCATTTGCGTTACCATCAGCCCTCCAATAGTTGACTTTTTTTTTTAGATTTATTTATTTATTTGATGGGGGAGGGGCAGAGGGAGAGGGGGAGGAGACTCCCCACTGAGGGCCGGAGCCCCACCCAATGTGGGCTCCATCTCAGGACCCTGAGATCATGACCTGAGCTGAAACCAAGAGTGGGTCACTTAACCAACTCAGCCACCCAGGCGCCCCTCCCTGAGTTGAGTTCTAATTCTACAGCGGTAGAAAATACCACAACCAAAGACTATGAGGTAGACCCTTAAAGGATCAGATAACCCCTGAGGGTTTTGTTAGACAACATAAAGAATTCCATGGAAAAAGCACACAGGAATCTTTTAATCATTTCAGAGTCTTCCACACTTTCTTTTAAGAGTTTGTCTGAGGAGCTTGAACCAAATTGAATTGAATTGAATCAAAAAATAAGGACAGCAGGGGCGCCTGGGTGGCACAGCGGTTAAGCGTCTGCCTTCAGCTCAGGGCGTGATCCCGGCGTTATGGGTTCGAGCCCCACATCAGGCTCCTCTGCTATGAGCCTGCTTCTTCCTCTCCCACTCCCCCTGCTTGTGTTCCCTCTCTCGCTGGCTGTCTCTATCTCTGTCAAATAAATAAATAAAATCTTTAAAAAAAAAATAAAAAAATAAATAAAAAAAAAAATAAGGACAGCAGGCATTTGTTTGCATAACTTCAAACTAAACCCAATGCAAACACTAATGTTTTATTATATACCAGACCATAATTTGGCTTTTGTCTGTTTTGTTTTCTTTACTTTACAGTAGTGTGAACAAGAAAACTACAGTTTTAGGTTTTTTAGAAACTATAAAATGAAAGCAAAATCAAAATGTCAAAATATTTACCAAATCTAAATAGAATCTATATACTTTGAGATGGTACCCCTGGCTTGCTCTTTATAAACCTTATTTTATTGTTCTTGCTTCGTTCATGATTTCTAAGCTGGTACACAAAATGGTACCTCCTCATTACCTGGGTTTTGGACTTTGGCCCTATTTTTAATTATCCAAGTAACTGTGAGAAAATTTGTTAACATCTTTGTGTCTCTGTTTCCTCATCTGTAAACATAGGATGATAATGAAAATACCCATGTCATACGGTTGTTATAAGAATTAAATGGGGAATCCCTAGGCAAAAAACAAACAAAAACAAAAACAAAATTTCAAATGAGCAAGATGAATAAGCTCTCGGGATGCACTGTACAACATTGTACCATTGTACCTTTAGTCACCGATAATATATTGTACACTAAAAAATTTGTTAAGATGGTAGATCTTGTGTTAACTGTTCTTACAACAATAAAATAAAAATTTTAAATATACTAGTATCTAGAATATATTAAGAACTCTTAAAACTCAACAGTGAAATAACAATCTAGTTAGAAAATGAGCAAAAGACATGAAGAGACATTTTAACCAAGAATATATAGCAATGGTAAATAAGCACATGGAAAGATTGTCAACAACATTATCCATTAGGGAAATGCCAATTGAAATCATAATGAGATATCCCTACACACCTATCAGAATGGCTAAAACAAAAACAGTGACAATACCAAATGTTGGCAAAGATGCAGAGAAAACGGATCATTCATACATTGCTGGTAGAAAATGTAAAATGTACAGTCACTCTAGAAAACAGTTGGCTTGTTTTCTATAACACTAAATATGCAACTATCCTAAAACCAAGCAATTGCCCTCCTGGGCATTTATCACCAAACTTGTACAAAAATGTTCATACCAGCTTTATTTGTAATAGCCAAAAAGTAGAAACTAATCCAGTGGTTTTCAACAATGAATGAATACTAACTACCATACATTCATACCATGCAGTACTACCCAGCATTAAAAAGATATGAAATACCAATGTATACACCAACTTGGGTGAATCTCCAGGGAATAATGCTTAGTAAAAAAAAAAGCTAATCTTAAAAGGTTACGTACCACATGATTGCATTTCTATAACATTCTTGAAATGACGGAATTATGGAATGGAAAACAAATTAGGAGTTGCCAAGAGTCAGGGTCAACGGGGAGAGAAGAGAAGTGGGTGAAGCTATAAAAGGGCAGCACAGGACAGATCCTTGTGGTGTTAGAACTATTCATTATCTCAATTATATCAACATCAGTATCCCAGTCACGGTATTGTACTAGAGTTTCACAAGATGTTACCTTTGGGGAAACTGGTCAGAGGTACCTTGGCTTTCTCTGTATTATTTCTCACAACTGCATGTGAATTTATAGTTATCTCAAAGCATAATCCTTTTTTATAAGTAGGATCCTTGCCCAGCATGGAACCCAATGCAGGGCTTGAACTCACAACCCTGAGATCAAGACCTAAGCCAAGATTAAGTGTGGGACACGTAACCGACTAAGCCACCCAGGAACCCCTCAAAGTATGTTTTTAAAGAGCAAATAAAATCAAATAAAAAGAATCCAAAGGGGCATCTGTGTGGCTCAGTCAGTTAAGCGACTGACCCTTGGTTTTGGCTCAGGTCGTGATCTCAGGGTTGTGAGATTGAGCCCCGTGTCGGGCTCCGTGCTCGGCGCAGAGTCGGCTTCAGACTGTCTCTCCCTCTCCTTCTGTTCTCCCTTACCCCTAAAATAAATAAATAAACCTTTTTTTTAACAATCTGGGAATTATAGGACTTCAACATTCATTTTATCTCACTTATTTTGCCAGTAAGAAACCTGAGGCACGAAAAGCTAAAGTGAGTCGCTTTCCTGCTTCATTTAAGTTCCTTTTTTCTTCTCTCCTTCACTCAGTTATAAGCTTCTCTAATAGAGAAGGTATGTCTTGTATTTCTTCAGCCCACATATTACTTCAAGTAATGCTAGGCATAAATTAACACTTTAAAATGTGTGGTCTGAGTAAATAGGAAAGAGAGATTTACTCGTATATGTAAACATTATATTAACATGTTTTGTTAATTAACATGTTTTAATTAACATTAAATGTGCACGTAGAAAGTCTAAAAATGATCTGCTCAAATTATTTGACTTAAGAGTTTTTTAAAAGGTGATAATTTATGGGGTTTTATTTGGTTTTTTCATATTATTTTTGAATAGGTAATCATTTTCATGGTTCAGAAATCAAAAGGCATACAGTGAAAATTCTTTTCCCCATCATCTTTGCACTCTCCACTCAGCGTCTTTCCATAGGCAAACAAATTATCAACTTCTTATGTATCCTTCAGGAGATATTTATGAATTTTCAAGCATAAGTTTAGGTATAGATGTGTGTTTTTCTGTGTATAGATGTATTTACATAAGTGGTAGCATACTGTACATATTTCTTCAGAATCATGCTTTTTTCCTTCATCAGTCTATCTTAGAAATTGGCTTGTATCAGTACACAAGTCTCTTGGTTTACTGTGGCTGCCACGCCAAAATGCTACAAAGTGGGGGGCTTAAATAGCAGAAATGTATTGTTTCATGGTTCTAGAGACTAGAAGTCTCAGATCAAGGTGTTGTAGGCTTGTTCCTTTTGAGGGCATTGAGGGAGAATCTGTTCCATGCTTTCACCCTAGCTTTTGGTTATTTGCTGACAATCTTTGGTGTTCCTCGGCTTGGAGATCTCTTCCCTCATCTTCACATGGTGTTCTTAGTGTGTGTGTGTGTGTCTCCAAGTTTCCCCTTATAAGAACATGAGTTATACTGGAGTAAGGCCCAACCTAATGATCTCATTTCAACTTGATTTTTCTGTAAAGACTCTTGTTTCCAAATAAGGTCACATTCTGAGGTACTGAGTGTTAGGACTTCAACATTTGAATTTGGGAGAGGGACACAATTCAACCCATAACAAAAAGCTTAGCCATTCTTTTAATGGCTACATAGTGTTCCATTATGTAGCTGTATCATAATTTATCTAAGCAATACTGTAGACATATTATTGGGTTTCAAAGCATTTTTTTTCCTAATGTAAGTTTCCTAAAAAAGAATTATAGTATCTAAGGCTTACCAAATAGTATTTAAATCGTGATTACCGTATAAACTTCAAATGCCTTGAAGGCAGGATATATTAAGGGAGGAGGGGAGACTTTTAAAGGTCATATAAAAAAATACATACTTAAGACTAATGTAGGGATGTAGGAAAAAAGAATAAATGTCTCTCTTTGCGTTGGAGATCAGGGAGGGTCCTGCATTACCCAGCATTAAACTTTCTATAAAGCTTCTGTAATCCATATCATGTAGTATGGGCACAAAAAGAGACAAATAGATCACTCAAACAGAATTGTGAGTCCAGAAGCAGATCAAATTGTTTTTGGAGACATTATGTGGCAAAAGTGTTATTTTAATCCAGTGCGGAAAAAAAAAAAGATGTTTTATTCAATAAATGCTGCCAGCACTCTTTGCAGTCCCTCTTGGAGAACAGTTTATCTCTTCGCTCATGCAGTATAAAAATAAATTTCAAGTGCATTAAAGTTTTAAATATAAAAAGAAATATCCTTGGAATGAGGAAGACCTTTTCTAACAAGACAGGAAAACCAAAAGTAATAAAGAAAAGACAGACCTGCTTACTACATTAAAAATAATGAAACACAAGGTCAAAAGACAAATGACAGATTATGTAGATACGGTTTGTAACATATATGACAAAAAGGATGCATACCCCTAATATACATATACCTCCTATATGTTAATTTCTAAGGAGACAAACAACCCGATAAAAAAAAAGTGGTCAAAGCATAGCAATACGTGTTTCACAGAAGATATCCAGACAGCTGGTGGGGGTGGGGGAGACTATGAAAAGATGCTCAACCACGTCATCATCAGGAAAATGAAAATAAACAAACAAGATGCCATTTTCCACTCAAGAGATGGACAAAAATTAGGGGTGATAAGTTCTAATGACGGAAAGATCACTCTCAGGCATTGCTGGGGGGAACATAAATTGCTATGGTGTTTAAGGAAATTTTTCTTATTTTTTTATATTTTTATTCTTTAAATTTATTAAGTTTTTTAATGCACCTACCTTTTGATCTGCCACTCCATTTCTGAGAATGGATTCTACAGAAATAGAAGTATCAATATGAAAGACTATATGTAGAAACTATTTACTGTAACATTGTCAGTAGTAGTCAAAAAGTAGAAATAACACAAATACACATCAATGGGGGAATTTTTGAAGAAATTGTGGAATTATGATGGCTTTACAGAATGAATTCCTTTTCAGTCTAGTTGGATCTGTGCCTGCTGTCCTGAAGAGATAGTCATGACATCTTAACAAACAAAACGAGTTTCAAGAAACATGTGAACCCATTTGAAAAATTAAAAAGACAAAATTAATTCCCTGGGATTATGTGGCCATGAGGTAGGAATGGAAGGATATACATGAAGTTATTAGTACTGTAACCTTAGATGCTCAAAGGCGAGAGCAGGAAAGGAAAAGAAGAGGGAGGAAAGTCTCAAACTGTATAAAAAAACAAACAATTGGAGTATAAATATTACCACGAATATATAACCATTGCACATGAGCATGGACTAGAAACTATAAGTTAACACAGAGAATGGCATATGTCAATGTATAAATTACACAATTGGATTGAGTTGTTTTTTTTTGTCTTTGAATGTTGTTGTTTTACATCTTATTCTCTACAGAAATATGGGGTTTGGGGAAGCCCTGAGGAGCGTAGTACCTACTGTGCGGACCCTCCATTAATAGTAGCTGTTTATTAGCAGTAGAGTGATAGTGCAGAACTCCCCATCTTGAGATGTTTAGAAGGACGCCTGGTAGCCCTGAGTTTGCCTACGCTTTAAGCCCAGATGTCATTAGTATTATAGAACTAGTTGTAAACTTGAGTCTATAACTAGCACCGTTGAAGGAGGACCATCTACGAGTATGACACAGATTGGGGTGGGGATGGAGGGGCCGTGCCTTAGCACGCATTCTCACTCCGGACAGTCTACCCTAGGACCTCTCCAGGGAGCAGAGTCCCTGCCTGCCTGTGTCTTTACCCCTCACCTCATTTTTGCATGTTCGTTTCAGCCTAAAAGGGGAGGAAGCATGAAAACTGAAGTTCTCCTCCTCGTCCATCACTGAGGTGTAGTGAAAGTTTTGTGAGGGTGGGGCAGCTGCCAGTCTGGCTTCCTACAGAGATGGGATCCTTGCCCTCGATTCTGGATAAAGTTTGGAGCCTTAAAAAAAAAAAAGTTCGGAGCCTTTAACTGCTGGAGCTTGTGAAGTAGGAACTTTGGCCACTTCCCTCAGAAGTTTCTATAATTAGCATGCAACTTGTTAAGCAGTCTATGACTCACAAAGGGACTGCTGCAGATTTGCACTGGGCTGGGTCTAAGAACAGGGCAAAGGGAAGCCTTGGAAAGTGCTCTACTTTTGAATCATATTCCTCAGTACCTAACTGGCCCACTTGTCACCTGGACGTCCGGGGAGCCCATGGGAAAATAAGCCATTTGTGGTAAATATATTGACACCTCAGGTGCCTGAAATTATTCCTGAGGTCTGGTGTTTTGTTTTGTTTTCTTTAATAATTTTCCCCATCCTATGGAGGGAGCCCTAGACTATGAGAGTCAGGAGATCGCGTTCCGGCTGCTAACTCTGCTGTCACACTTCGAGTAAATCCTGGAAACATTCGGTTTTCTCATCAGTCAATCAAGAGGCTTAGCTAGATGATCTCTAAGGTCCTTCTAGCTCTAGATTTCATACTTCAGTACTTTGTTTATAGAATCGAGTTGTAGCTTTTCCTTTTAAATTCTGAGCCCCACCAGTGATTCTAAGTCTTAAGCACTCATGCGTTTTCAAATGCTTCCAGAACAAGGCACTCTTTGTAGAGCCCATTTTGATACGTCCTTCTCTGCGATATAAGTGAAAGTGAGTTTGTGGGCCCACTGAATCCTCCCTCCCTGATTCCTGTGAAGCCCATTCAGCATTATGAAGAGCTCATCTTTGGGCTGCCTTAGGTAGCGTGGCATTGACAATTTGACAATTCGGACATGGTTCTTTTCCTCCACTCTTTTTTTTAAGTTCAAAGATTGCAATTCTGCAACAATTAGAGAGCTATGTGTCCTATTTGTTAAAAATTGCTTCATTTTCTTAAAAGCAAATCATCTTGCTAGACAGAGCATGGCTCATGGACCACAAGGCTCCGCATCACTGGGGAGCTTGTTAGAAATGTGGAATTTCAGGCTCCATCGAGAACTGTTGAATCAGAATCTTCATTTTAACAAGATCCCCAAGGAATTTGTATGCACATTAAAGCTTAAGAAACACCACAGGATCACACGCATGCATACGTGGAATCATGTTCAACGCGAAAGAGAGAGAAAAGGGTGGGACCACAAGTTCTCAGATGGAGATTAGTTACAACCTTTACCTCGGTGACCTTTAATGTTCTCATCTGTATAAAATGGACCCTAAACCATATTTCACAAGATTTTTACTCTGGAATGCCTAAGGCTACCTCAAAAGAGTAAGAAAGTCACCCAAGGTACGGATCACTTAAGAGCTTTCCACTTTCAAAAAAAAAAAAAAAAGAGCTTTCCACTTTCGCAAGAGTAGAGGTGTGATTTCCCAGGAAGAATGTCTAACAGCAAACAACAATGTGGAGGAGAAGGTAAAAGGGCTCTGGTAAGCACTAACAGGGAGTGGCCAGAAAAATGTAAGGCAAAGAAGAAAAAAATTGAATGGCAAGCTGAGCAAGGGAAAAAGTCAAAGATAGGAGAGTGGCTAGCAGTACCGGGAACTATGAGGAAGCTGCCAAAACTTGGTGTGAACACTCCCCCTTACAGTTTCAGCAAGTAAGAAGTTCATGATGATGTAACCAAAGAATTTCCAGCACACGCAGCTAAGCCATCTGATTGTGGTGAGTTGAGATTTAGGGAAGTGGAGATCAGGGATAGAGAAGAAGATAAAAGGAATCTGAGAAATGGGGTGATCACTAGAGAGGAATATAGGAAAACACAAAGCCACCATCCCAACAATGGGAAGGCTAAGATTCGGAATTCCTGAGCAAAGGATCAAATTAAAACTCACATTAGCATAGTAACTTGTGCACTCACTCACGAAATGATAGCTGAGAAGTATCTTTGCTTTTGGGAGAGATCATTGTAGGTGAAAGTCATCTTCCAGTAGTGAGATGTTTGTTAGTGCCATCTTTTTGTTTTTATCTCGAGTTTTTCTTAGTTTGAATTCTTTCTCCTTATCATGAAGATGATGTGGTAATTTTATCTGTCCTGAACTTATTTAAAAGATGAGTTCAAACTCCTTTGGCAGATTTTCTGCTGAGTGTCTTCTGACAACTTCACTGAGATTTGCATTGAAAGTCATTGAACTCGAACTAGTCACCAACCTTAGTTAGATAGGCCCTAGGCATTCCAGTTTATTTTACCCTTTTCAAAGAGATCTGAAGATACAATTGTAGGGGAAGAAGGAAGAAAGGAACTCAAGAAGAAGCAAAATGAAAGAAAATTTGGCTTCTGGAAGAGAGGTCTTTCTATTACAGTAATAATAATGCCAATAACATATACGCACTCCATGTATATATAGAGGGAAGGAGAGCAAATTTTACCTCCCAGCAATATAAAATTGTACTCAATTAGATATTCACCTAAAGAGAAGAGTCCCTCCCTCTATAATACATATTACTCATAGATTGCCACTCTTCCGAGCTCTTCATTCCTCCTTAATATTCTTCCTTAGATGATTCACAAGACACTCAGTTATCTTCCAGTATTTTCTGTCACTTTTTATAAGCAAAATTATCCAGGCTGTATCCAAGGGAGTGAATCAAACAGTGTGCCAGTCTTCTCCCAGTTTTGCAATGTTTTTATTCTGGAGTGTCCAAGGCAGCTTTGAAAAAGAAAAGAAGTCACCTAAGGACAGCTAGAGGGTAGGTACATCAGGGAGAAGTGGAAACCCCACCCCTCTTAACCTGACTGATCATTTTCTAATCTGAACTTGTATGTGAGTGTCATGTCTTCGCTCATTTTATGTGTATGTCAATAAGAACCTCAGAGCTGTTGTTTGTGCTGGTTCGGAAAATCTTTTCTGCCTTCTCCTACATTCCACCCTTTTTTTCCCCCTCCTTCCATGACTCAAACATTGTTATTAATAAGCCTCCGTCCAGGACTCAAGCATTGTTATTCATAAGCAGCTTGGGGTCATCATTTTGATACACTGTTGTTTGATTGATAGACTCATTCATTCAATCAATAAGCATCAATTGAGCACCTCCTGGGCATTAAACAGTGCACTCTCTGCTGGATTTAAGGTTGTAAGTGACAAAACCCATGGCCTCAAGTCACCTAGAGTGCAGTTGGCAAGACAGATGAGCATATCAGTCACAGTGCAACATGTCCGTGTTAAAACAGAGGTTTGTGCCATATACCCTGAGCTGTAGAGGTCTCTGATGCTGCCCTGGGAAAGCTAATGGTTAGTTACATTATGATATTGGGGGTGAGAGGACAGTGGAAAAGTCTGCTACTACTAGAGTCGTTACCTGTAGATTTTGTGAAATCTTCTTACAAAACAGTTTATGGTCCACATGAGCTACTGTCTTGCCTTTTTTGTAAGGAACTACCTAAGTTGTGCATCATGTAATTCCCTGGGCCTCCTCCTTGCCCTTTACCTGCCAGTACCGTAATCACCCTTGAAGGACCATCTCCCACAGCTCTTCCAGCCGGCTAGATTTGTCCCTTCTTCCAAACTCTATAGTTTTTCATTTGTATGAAGTTGTGTTTACTTTTGGAGAACATTTTCCATCTTTATAATTAGGCTGTAAACTCTTGGAGAATATATGTTTCATCTTTGTAGCCCCGTGCAGTATCTAGTGGACTGCCTTGAACAAATGGGCAGTAAATAAATCCCAGCAATGAAACTAATATAACCCTGTATGTTGACTCTACTGGGATTAAAATAAAATAAAGGAAAGAAAAAATAAATCACAACAAATGTTAAGTTAAACTGCTCCAAATTGTATATTTAATTTTACATTGGCATTCAGTGCTAATATATGTTGAAACAAGCTCCAAGGTCTAACTAATCCTGTTTCTGATTAATATTTAAATAATGACCTTCTACTACAATGATGTCCTTCAGTGATACTTTAGATCTAAATTTATTTTTGCGTTGTTTTAAATGTCATCAGATGATTCGTATCTTGGGTTTTTTAAATATTCTTTGAATGGATATATGAAAGTAAGCAAGTGTCATCAGAACGTGATGCTTTTTTTCAGTTCAACATTTCCTTGATGAAATATTTGTTTGTGGGCTTTTTCTGCTATAATTCTTTTCTAGATGTGGTCTCACAAATCACTTCAGAAGTTAGTGCATTTTAGAATGTTATTCTTTTGTGTTTCTTCACTTCTTAGAAAATCAGATCTGTTCCTTGAAACTGCAGCAAATGATTAAGCAAATTAGATGAAATAAAATCATTGACTCCAAGACCCCCCCCCAAGAAATTCAGATTATTTTTTTGAACTTCCCATATCTTCGCTATTGTGTGGGGAATGACCTCAATGCAGGGGTGGCCTTCAGGTACACTACCAGAAAACCAGCCCCAGAGGTCATGAAACAGAAAGGCTGCCAGACCAAACTGAAACACGTGAATCACACAGATTATTAAAATCAGTTGACGCACACAGTGGGAAGCCAGGGGGAAAGCTATGGGGTAAGTGAACCACACTTTGGACAGAGTATAAGCAGGCTGGAAGGGCCACACTACTTAAATTCTGGGGTACACAGTGTTTATATGTCCTCTCTCTACTACATCAACTTTCGCAACCAATAGTGTGCTTGCAAGGACGAGAGTTGAGTTTCCAGCAAGGAAGCCAACAATGGGTATGCCTGAGCCGAGGACACACACTTTATCACACACAGAGACGAGTATGCATGGCCACAGCTGTAGCTTGCTGGTGAGCCTGATGAATAACCATGTCATTCTTAGGCAAAGGACTTGCAGAGCTAGAATGGGGATCACCGGTAGGTGGCTGAATTAAGACCTTATGAACATTGGGGGTGCCTGGGTGGCTCAGTTGTTTGGGCGTCTGACTCTTGATCTCAGCTCAGGTCTTATCTCGGCGTCATGAGTTGAAGCCCTGCATTGGGCTCCACACTGGGTGCAGAGCCTACTTTAAAAAAAAAAAAAAAGACCGTATGAACATTAAGTACACATGTGTATTTATTTTATCTTGACTATTTAGTGCCTCTTATATATTTAGTGTCTCTTGCATATTTGGTTTCATGTATATTTAGTATATTATGAATATTTAGTGCCCAGGTGCCTCATGAATATTAGGTATCTTTTGGTCTTTCCATCGCTCACTATGTTTAGCGCACACATGCTCTACTTGTTAACTACATACTTTATACTTACACACTCCGTGAATTATGCTGATGTCTAATAAACTTTTTCTTACTACCTAATTATACCTAAAACATCTTAAAAGGTGTTGCCAGTGTTTTACAAACTCAAACTTACTCACCTAAAATTACTGAATATTCACAAAAGCAAATACACATTATAACCCAGTATGTAATCTTTGTTTATTTGTTGCATGTTTCCTTTTGACCACAGTCCTTGGTTATTAAAAAAAAAAATCAAGGACTATAATATTTGAGCTGGATTTGATACTCACTACCCAATCCTAGTAATCCTTGTAAGGACATAAAGAATGCTTTTCTCATTATTTTGCTCAGGTAGGGTGTGATGCTGGTAACTATCCATCCCAGTTTTAGTCCCTTTGTGGGCTAATTGGTTTTACTTAATCTGGACCACCCGAGATTCTACCTGGGCTGTATGGTTCACAAATACCTGTCTTTGGTCAGAAGTATGAGTTTACAGATGTGCCAAAGAAATGCACCAAAACTTAAAAAACAGTAGCAAGCCTGTATTATTTTTTTACTCCCTGAATAAAACCCTCAATAGCTCCCAATTGCCCTCAGGATAAAAGTGGCTTGTAACCATAGCGGTGTGCTGGAATCTGCTCATAGAGGCTCCTAAGAGCCAATCGTGTGCATCTCTTTCCACTGAAGTCTTCATTCAGTGACATCAAGTTGGGAACTTGAAATCAGCTGTAGTGGGAGTATTGAAACCACAGAAATTGGCAAATATTACAATTAGGGCTGTGCCCCATCAGCCTTCATGCTGGTTATTCACCATTTACCAAGATTCCACTGCATATGTGGCCCTTCATGCTCCCACCCCGTGTGATCCCTCAAGCCCCATTCTTTACTGAACTCCACAATCAAATGAAGTTTCTTTATTTTTCTGCCCCTCCATGCAAATAGCGCTGGTTGGTTGGTGGGTCTTTTGGAGGTGCTTAAAGCATGAGGGCGGAGCCCTAAGGAATGGAATTAAAAAGCCTTATTTTAAAAAAAAAGCCTTATAAAAGAGGCTCTGAAGAGCTCTCTAGCCCCTCCCAGCACGTGAAAGCATCAACTGTGAATAAGGAAGAGGGCCCTCACCGAACGTGACTGGCTGGTGCCTTGATCTTGGACTTCCCAACATATAGAACTATGAAAAATAAGTTTCTGATATTTCTAAGCCACCCAGTCTGTGGTATTTTGTAACAACAGCCCCAAGGGGGACACAGGGGGAAGGGACCCAGTGCTACTATCTATCTGGCTCTTTTCCAAAAATCCTAAGATAGAAGGGGACTAACATCTGGCTGGTACTGAGGACCAAGCACTACGGATTCTCCCCACCAGCCACCAGCTAATACAGATTACAGTCCTATTTAAATAATGTGAAGTGCTTAGATTAGGGGAGACCTCCAAGGCAGTGGCTCCAGTGGTCATTAGAATCAACTGGAAACTTAAAAACTATCCAGGCTGCCTCCCTGGCTACTGATATAAAACTCTGGGGGGAAACCCACCTATCAGGGTTTTGGGGTTCTTTTTATTCCTAGGGATTGCAGTCCAGTCAAAGTTGAGCCCCAACTAAGGACTCCAGCTCTCATATTCTCTCCTTCTAGCATAGGTAAGAATTAAGGGCAGAGATTAGCAGCCAGCTTCTCCACACTCTTAGACACGTATATCGTCTCATTGGTAATTTGTGAATAGTTGCATATGTTAGCAAAGCTTGACTGCAAAAAATTCTCCTCCCACACATTCTGATCCCATCTTGACACTGCATAACTGTTGGCGAAGGCAATGTCAACAATGAAGAAGTGGGAGAAATGACTACATTTTATGTAAATATGTGTGCATTTAAAATCCAAAAGACATATGTAATGATATCATTTAAGATTTTAAATGAAGGACAATACTTAAAATAAGATTCCTCTGTAATCAAATTTCTCAGCAGTAGAAAACATTGTCTTTTCTTTACAGCTATTAAACATATGGCTGAACGAATCTTATTCTACAAGCCTTAAGATTTGGAATCTGACTTCATATTAATGCATACAGTTTATTGCGCCATCATGTGCTTTCCCATTAGATTTGAAGAGTAGCTATCACTCCCTTTTTAAACTTAAAGGTAGTTGCTGTAGGTAGGATGTCAATTATATGATACTCCATTGGGCTTCTGTGATGATTGTTAACGCACTAAAGTACTTGTATATTTCTTACTTACTAATAGATTTTGTAAAAAGGATAAGACCCAAAATGGCCTGAGAAGAGTCTTTATACTTAATCTTTCTGGCTTTGGACGGGACACACAATCTCTTGCAACTAGTTATCTATTTCTATCTTTAAAGAATACGGACTAGGTAGGCACCATGGACTCTATGGTGTATAAAAGAAAGATGTAAGTGAACATCTCAAATGATGCAAATGCCCAGAAGAGGGTCACTGCTGAGGGAGGGGATGGTAATGTTCCTTCAGAGCTGAACTCAGCTCGGCGTGTCCCCTTCCTGCTGTGCTGCTTCTCACAAGGTGAACAGGGACCAGAATCCCCCAGAGGGCTTGTTAAAGCCCAGACTGCTGGACCCCACCCCAGAGTTTGATCTGTTCAGTCTGGAATGGAGCCTGAGCATCTGCTTCCCTAACAAGTTCTCCACTGGTATTACTGGACCTGGGACCACAATTTGAAATCCACTGTTCCAGACAAAAGGGAAGCATTCTCTGCTTGCTAGATTGCCCTAAGCCTTATATTCTGGTTTCCCGGGGAAACTCCCGGGCAGTAGCTTGCTTCCTCCCTTCCCTGATAATAATCATCGTAGCAGTAGCTAGTATTTCTTGAGTACCAAGTACCAAACACTGTACATACAGCACCACAGACCTTTGGGGAAGGCATGGTTGTAATCTCCATTTTGCAGGTGGGGAAACAAATCGGAAATTTGCCAAAGGTCCTGTGGCCAAGATGAGACCCAAACGCGTGTCTGTTTAGCTCCAAAGCCTGGAATCTTAATTTGTTTCAGATAAGCTCATTTTTTTCCTCTGATTTTTCACAACCAAAACATTCTGAATGCAAGGCTGAGGGTAGTAGTCGGACTGGAGGGAGCAGCCCAGTTAAGCAGGCAGTGCCCTGGCAGAGCAGCCGTCAGGTAGGATCCGGAACATCTTAATAAAGGAAGAAGCCAGTGACTGTCTCCTCCTCCAAGGCCACCCTGGCTGCCATCCCTCCTCCCCTCCAGCACCTGAGAAGTAATAAGCACTTCTGTTAACAGGATCCAGAACTTTCTGTATGAAGGACAGTGTTGGGGCACTTGTTTCTGGGGATGTAGCTGAGATCCTAACAGTGTACATTCAGATGCCTTTTACAGTCTTCTTGGAATGATACAAATATTATGTCAAGAGGGCCTTCATGACGTGAGTCACAAAAGAACTTCAGACCTTAAATTATATGTCAGTTATGGGGTTTTTTTGTCCTTACTGTTAAGTGACAGATCTTTATATACAAGTTTATTGATATTTTTCTTTAAGGGAATTTCTCTTCTTTTTTGAGTTAACACATTATATTTACTCATTTACAATTTTTATCTTAAATATAGAACATCCAATTATGAAATTGCCGTAAGGTTTGACACTTACTGTTTTGAAGAGCTCTGACCTAGCCCTTGAAACTGAAATGGTTTGATACGTGTGGAATTAGAAGTGAACCTAGAGCGATTCTCTGAAACTCAGGAGATTCTATGTCATGGTTTTTTAGTCTTAGGTAAGATTTCACTTTAAAATCGGAGGGATGGATTTAGTTTATAGTCAAAGAAATACAGGAAGTTTTGCAAAGCCAATGAAATCCTGTGAATATAGTACGTGCCTCTGTTTACTTCGCTACCATGTGGAGTACAAGAGCCCGTGTACTGTTGGGTGGGTGCAGATTGGGGGTCGCATCTAATATCATGTAGAACAGGTGCTATAGATACAGTGTCCATATCCACTTAGTTCTGGGGTGCTGGGTGGATGCATGGGCCAGGCCTGTAGTGCCAGTGTACCTTAACCAAAAAGCAATAAGGAATGAGAGTAAGTCAATAAAACTTTCAGCTTTCTCTCCTGTCATTGTGATAATTTTGAGGCATTCTCCACAGATTGTCAGAGGGTCCCCAGGAGCACTGAGCCCCAGCTTCCCACATCCATAATCTACTCAATAAAGCATCCTTGATTGTTTCTTCCCCTTCCTCTCTCAGCTTCCTATTCCCCACAGTGCTTCCTAGGATCACCTCCGAAATAAACTGCTTGTACCCAAATCCTTTTTCATTTTAGCGGGAACCCAGACTGAGACACTGTGATCGGCATGAATATGGTTACCTTGGGGCTTTAGTGGACATAGTTACATGTTGGAGATATTATCCTATGTGTGTGTATATAACTTGTGTGATATTAAACCATGCGTTATTAGGATTACTTACTGACCAAGATTTCCCATCTGTATTGGAAATAGTTAAAATAAAAACTGAATGAAATTTCAAATGAAACAGTTAAACTTGGGCAAAGCTTTTGCCCTAATGCTTTGTTATCCAGTTGCATAATTAAGCAGGAGGAAAGGAAATTATTAGCAACTCCATCTTTAAATGCGACCGACGTCCAAGGAAGTCATGAAGAAAACTCTTTGTGTTGATAAAGCAAAGGCCTGTTCTAGCAGACTTCTGTGTTTATTGTTCTGTTTCTGACCATTTTATTCCAAAAAAACAGACTTGCTTGTCATTATACCCCACCCTTCCCTAGCACAGGGCCCCCATTCTTTGAAACAGTAACTAATTCAGTTCCAAGGAGAATATGAAGAAGGCGGGTGTCTATAAAAGGACTGAAGAGAAAAGTGGGGCACATTTCCATTGTGGATGCCATGGCAGGGAAGACTTGATGGCAGAGCATGGTGGGAGGTCTGAAGCATCAATTGGCTCTCTTTTCAGGGGATTCCTGAGGTTCACATGCCACCCTGGAGAGTGGCAAATGTTCTTTCTCACCTACCTTGAGTTATACCTTAGATGATTCAAAGCCAAAGACTGATGAGATATAAATGGGCTGCTTGACTTGTGTTTGTGTGTTGAGCAGTTTAGAGATTTAAAAATAATCTCCAGTGTAACCTATGGTGTAATATATGTGTTGAATTAAATATTGTAGCCTATAATTGAAAATGCTGTATAACTCCACACAATCTCTTGTTCAAAGGTAATGTTTTTGTCAGAGAATTATGAAGTCCAAAACTCATAAATGATTTTTTTTAAATATCTAGAGGAACTTATGCTGTATTGGATCATAATTTCATAGGTATGAACTTATAAACACATTTTGGGTTTAAAATTTTCATTTGGATTTTTTCAACCAAGCATCTTGGGTGAAATTGGGAGAAATACGTCTTTTGTTTCAACATGTAATGTACAGAGAAACATAAAAACTAACTGATGCGTTTTATGAAAGAGGGTATAGAGTGTATCAGGCCTAAGAACTTTGAATTCTATTTCTTTTTTTTTTGGAATTTCAGAAAAGATTGTTCTGGGACTAGTGAATTCCATTTGGGAAACCTAACACACACATAGTAGCCGAGTTAAGATACTGACTTGAGGGTTCATTTGAAAAATCCTACAGAATTTTTCATGTTGGGAATAGCTTTATATTCTTAACATACTGCACTTAGGGTTTCTATTCAAAGCAAAAATAATTTTGCATAGATCTTCACTCTTTTTTCACACTCTCAAATAATCCATTCCTTCAGGATGGTTGCTCTCAATCCTGATTTTGTGACCCTTCAGATCATCTTTAATTTACTCCAAAGATTTTTCAGAAGAATCAGAAAATCATTTCCTTTAAAAAAAGAAAAGAAAATCATTTCTTTTAACTTAAAGCACAGATGAGTGAAATATAGGTTTTTGAAAAGACAAACAGATAAAGAGGAGTCCAAGAGGTTACGTTTAGTTGCTCTCCCTCTTAGCATTCATGAAAATGTTGTTTTGGCCAAGCTTCCTTATTTCACACAACTTCAGTAATCTCCACCCTTCTCATTTTCGTGGGCCTTGCTGATACCAAAAAAGTTACCAGATTGAATCACTATCTTGCACACCAGAAACTAATATATAACACTGTACGTTAATGATACTGGAATGAAAAATAATTGAAAGATTAAAAAAAGTTACCAGAGATTACTTTGAAATAGTGTCCTTTCTGTGGCAAGTTTATAAATCACTTTGTCAAAATCGAATTGGCATATTTTTTTGTAAAGTAGAAGACACGGTTTTTTGAAAAGTTTGCTACTTAGATACTCTTGTGTGCACACGTTGTGTTGTGTGTGCGGTCTAGCTGCATGCCGTAGCCCTCCTATTGAAACAGTGGATTTATATGAGAATGTTATGTAAGAAATGTTATATAAGAAACATGAAGACATTTAGTTCAAAAAGCAATTTTCTAATTTACTTCTAAAAAAGCTGAAGTAACCAAAAAGAAGACTAGCTGATCCTGTTAGCCTTTTTCATGATGCCACCGTTAAAAAAAAAGAAATTGCAAAATGACTTAAATGGAACCTGAGGTGAGAGGTTAACAGCTCTAGAGTACTTTTCTCCTCTTTTCCTCCCTGGCTTTTCTCTTCCTTCATGACAACATTTTTCCTCCTAAGAATTTCAATTCCCATTCCTTTTGAGCATAAGAGTCCGAGAGTGAGGGCCAGGAGGAAAGGCGAGGCAGGAGAGGTGTCCTAGCATCAGGGGGCTTGAGAACCCCCTAGAGAACGTTATGAAAAATGCAGATTCCTGGGTCCCACCCCAGAGGTTCAGACTGAGCAGGTCTGGGCAAGGTCTGAGACTGCGCTTCTAATGAGCTCCCGGGTGGTGCTCGTGCTGCCCAACTGTGGATCACATGTCGCACAGTTCCCAGAGACAGGGCAGTGACAGAGTGAGGTCAAAGACACCAGGCTCAGGTGCTGTGAAAACACCTCGGGTTCCTTCTCTCTCTGCAGATGTCTTTGTCTGTGTGATTTTGCCGAAGTTCCTTAACTTCTTCAATTTCAGTTACCACAACTGAAAAGTAAGAGGGCGGCTCCCAATCAGGTGGCTTTCAAACCATGCTTCAAGGCATTCAATAAGTACTATGGGGGGCCTCAGGGCCAAAAGGGGAGATGGGAGGAGGGGATCCAATGAGCTCTTTTCTTTTCAGGGCTCCCGACCACCCCTACTTCAACACTTTCATCTTTTACCTCTTTCATGTATTCTACTTCTGAGTGTGGTATCATTAAAAAAAAAGATTGTATAACTCAAATTTGAAGGAAATGAAAAATCCCGAGTCTGAAAATGACTCATTGATTTTTAAATGTACAGAACCGAAGACTTGGGATTTACTGGAGTTAAAGAAATTCTCTGGTACTTCCAGGCATCCCAAATGTGCTGCAAGAGCAGGCAGCAAATGCCTTCTCTCTGTCCATGAATGTGACAGTTGATCCCATATACCAGGAGGCCCGTTGTCTGATGTGTTTTTAGCTAAACAGACTGAAGAGAGTAGATGGCAAAGTAAGCATTTCTCTGCAGAGTCACGTCTGATTCATTAAAAGTCTAACCTTCCCCCAAATAGATATTAATTACCTTCTGTTGCAGAATTTTTTAGAACATAATTCTTAATTATATCTCCAACTATTATGTGATTTGACCATTTTGGAACTAAAAACCTATCCCGTGGATTTCCCCTTAGAGGAGTTTGCTCCAACTCTTGTCACACCATCAGTTTGTCTATTTTATACACCATGCTAATTTTTCCATGGTGGCAGTCTTTCATTATAATCAGCCTTCATTTTTAATAAGACCATGTATATATCACATTGTAGATTTCAGTCTTTGTATGAATTGAAAGCTATTAATCTTCCCAGGGTTAGGTTATGTTAACCACATTGTAATGTTCTTTTTATTATGTTCCTTAAATCCCCTTTATCTCATACTGCACCAATACCTTTCTACTATCTTGGAATAAATTAATTTCAGTTATGAAATGAAAAATTTTGCTGTAAAAATAGAGCCTACAGTATAAATTTTTGTCATACTATCACCCGAAACTGGTATGTTTTGTTCTAACTAGAAACTTGATTTTTAACAGTGGGATGGGAAGATGAAGACTGGTATCATTCAGTATCTATTCATTCACTCGTTCAGTAACCAGGTACTAGGAATCCTATGTGCTAGACACAGGGGGAGTATTAGAGGTATGAAAGTAAGACTGTGTCCCTGCCTGCAGGCATTTCCCAGTCTGTATCACAGATAAGGAACTATTCTGCAGGTGACATGTGACCCACATTGGCTCTGACAAGAGGCACAATGACAACAGCAGCTTACTGGTAGAGAGAGGAGGTGAGAGGGACTTTCTGGCTGTCGATGTGGCAAGTCCCCAAGGAAAGGAACCAGCTACTTTAAAGACAATGACCAAAGGCAAGTTGTAAACTTAGGTCTAATAACCTAGAGATGTAAATAAAGGATGGCATCTAGTAGAACGAGAGGAAGGTGTCAGGCGGCACTTTGGTTTAGGAAGGGAAAGCAAGGTAGGTTTTATCCAGAGAGAAACAATACCTAAATAACAGCAGGGGTTCAGTTCCTTAGAGAAAATTGGCAAAGCATAGTCAGGCACCCAGGGTTCAAAGCCAAGTTCTAATTTCAGCTAACGCAGAGCCGTGGAGTACAAACCACCACCAGAGCAGTCCAGCCTAAAGAACTGAGGACCAAAGGTAGTTGCTAATGGGAGACGCTGCAGCCCGAGGAAATAGCGCATGTGCGCTGGCTACTGGCATGAAGCTGATGCACCATGCAGAAAGCACTTAATACGCTGCATGGCACGCCACAAGTAAGTGCTCAATAAATGTTTGCTGCTAGTACGGCTGCCACTGCTGTTTGTGTCATTACGAGACTCAAGAAGATAATCTAATACAGGAGTTAATCTGTTGGTGGGCCTAGGGCTTCTAAGATTTGACTGGTTGATTTTTATTGAACCAAGATTAGACACAGTCATTACTTCAGAAGCAGCAGCTGTAAAGAATCCAGAACAGGCAAAGAATAATAACTTGCTGTAGCCTGTCACTTTCTAGCTGGACGACCTCTCTCTACTTCGATTTCCTTACGTGTACGATGGAGATAATACCAACCTGATTGGGCCGGTGTTGGGAATTAAGGGAATGAATATACTGGATTCATTTAGGACAATATCTGACACGTAGTGAGCGCTCAAGTAAGTCTCAGACCGTGTCTGCTGGTGGGCGTCTGGGTCCTGATACCCTCTGAGGCGTGGGTTTAAGAAGTTCACTGGTTTAGGGGCATTTGGGTGGCTCAGTCGGCTGAGCGTCGGACTCGGTTTCAGCTCAGGTCATGATCTCAGGGTGGTGGGATTTAGCCCCGAGGGGGCTCCGTGCTCGGCACAGAGTTGGCTTGGGGATTCTCTCTCCCTCTCCCTTTGCCCCTCCCCCTGCTTGCTTGTGTGCGCATGTGCTCTCTCTCTCTCTCTCTCTCAATCAATCAATCAATCTTTAAAAAAAAGAAGTTCACTGGTTTAGATCGGGAATGGCTGATCTTTCAGCCTGCAGGTCTCTAGCAACTGTGGCTGGTAAAGTCCAGAGCAGCTGAGAGTTAACAAAGCTTTGTCAAAAATCATAAATGCCCGTTTTCACAACTTTTATAGTATTTGTCATTTTCCCCCAGAGTACTTTTTTTAAGGCAAGGAGAAGAATAATTACTGCAGATAGCATGCAGTGTTTTTTTTTATAACATATTTTCAAAAATTGTGATGAGGAAAATATATCATTCCTGTGAAGAAACAGCATAAAGAAAATGATTTGAGAAATCTTGCAGAAAGACATGAGGTTCTTAACCTAAAACAAGTGTCAGAAGGAAGTCATGGGAGGCGGAAGAAATTATAGCAATCACGATGAAGTCTAGGGCTTGCATCAATCACCAGAATGGCAGCAGCAACATTCATCCTACACCTCTTCGATGCCGGCCCTCAGTGTTCAGTTGCCTGGCCAGCTAGGACTGGTGTGGGAATCAGAGAGAATGGGCTGTGGGCTGAAGGCTCTGGGCTCGGTGCTGAGTACAGTTGGGGAAAGCAGAGTCTGACCGTGGCCTCTGACTTTGGTCTTGGATTTGATTCCATGGAACCACCATATTTTGCAAAATACCTTGAAGACTTACCACTTTTCCATGATACCGAGCAAGAGTCCTTAGAGTCTTGGAAAGACTTAGCCCTTTTCCATTAAAGAGTAAGCCACATCTAGATTTCTAGAGATAGAGAGACAGCAGGCTCTGACCTTCCTTCTGGAAGCCCTTGCCTATTCACCCAGAAGTATACAGTGCTGTTGCCTTGGAATCGGATTTCAATTTTCATAGTTTTGGGTATGTCAAAACCACTCCTGCTAACCCTCTGTCCTCTGGGAACCCCAAACCTGCTTGTCTGGAATCTTAGACTCCGCTTGACTCTTACTGTCTTACCCAGCCAACTTCTCTATTTTATCCTTCTCCTGTAGACTTGTGAGCATCACCCAGACTTCTCAGTTTCTTTTCGAACTTAGCCTATTTTCTGCTAAGTTTAGTTCTATGCCTAATTTCTTTAGCCGAATCAAAATTCCTATTCCTGTCCCTGACTTACAGCTCTTCATTACTGGTCTAAAATGTACTTCGACAAAGTCACAAAGAAAATTCTTGTTGGTTCACTGTTAATATTTGCACTCAAGATAACATTTGAGACTATGCTACTCAAAGAATTTGGTGACAACTTTCTTTATCACTCCCATATCTCATCAGGCATTGAGTCTTTTTACTTCATAAAAATGCTTTTAGCTCTTTAAATACTTTTCATATCTGTATTAGCTAGGATACGCTAACTGCAATATTAAACATTCCTCCAAATGTGTGACTGTAAAATGGCTTTAAAAAGATAGCAGTGTATTTCTTATGTAAACAGTCCAAGGTGATTTCATGTTTGTTGGGGTTAGGTGTGAGCGAAAGGAGAAGGAGTAGCAATCCACAGGGGCCAAAAAGGTTCTTCCATCTTCAATGCCCAGTTTCCAAGATTGTCCTTCTAGAGACATTCTGGAGCCAAAAGGCAAAAGACAGGAAGGCTGTCACAAGAGGTGGCCCACAGCCCTCGCACTCACCTTCCTCTGGCTAGAAGTCATTCCTGTGGCCACAGGTAATAGCAGAGTGGCTGGAAATGAAGGCTAGTTGGGAACCTAAAAAGAAGCGTAGAGAAGTTTCAAGAAGAGTTAGCAGTTACCGCACCACTATTCATGCCCTGCTCTCTATTCACACGGACCATGTATTACCTCTCAACTAGTTGGCTGCATTGGCCTCTTATCTCTTAACCCAGAGCCTTAGTCTCCCTCAACTCTCTGCTACACTTATGCCTGGGATATTTTTTTAGATGTAACTAATCTTCCAGTTCTAAGGATAAAAGATCAACCTGCTTAGGTGAATGCATGATGCCAATCCCCCCTGTAGACCAGCTCCCATAACCCCGCACACAAAGCCTTTACTCCAACCATAGTGGAATTATTTCTTTTTCTAATCCATAACGATAACATGTTGCAAACACTGATGTGGCATCAGGCACAGCTCTGACCAGTATCTTATTACCTTGTTCATTTTGCACAATAACCTTGTAAAGTAGACAACAGTCTNTAACCCCGCACACAAAGCCTTTACTCCAACCATAGTGGAATTATTTCTTTTTCTAATCCATAACGATAACATATTGCAAACACTGATGTGGCATCAGGCACAGCTCTGACCAGTATATTATTACCTTGTTCATTTTGCACAATAACCTTATAAAGTAGACAACAGTCTTTTTTTTAAAGATTTTATTTATTTATTTATTTATTTATTTATTTATTTATTTGACAGACAGCCAGCGAGAGAGGGAACACAAGCAGGGGGGGTGGGAGAGGAAGAAGCAGGCTCCCAGCGGAGGACCCTGATGTGGGGCTCAATCCCATAACGCTGGGATCATGCCCTGAGCCAAAGGCAGACGCTTAACGACTGAGCCACCCAGGCGCCCCAAAGTAGACAACAGTCTTATTCCTATTTCTTAGGGGAAGAAATACAGAGAAGTAGCGTGCCTGAGGGTACAGCTTGAAGTACAACCTAAAGGGTGGGGATTCTGGATTTTTACTCACTGTATTATCTTGCTTCTTGCAAAGTTACTGTATATGCCATTCCTTTCTTCCCTGAATGCCCTTCCTCTGTTTTCATCCAGCTCCCACTCAAACTTCAAGAATCAACTCCAGCTTGCAGCTCTTCTTTGACAGCAGCCTAACTTAGTTCTAAATCTGTGCTCCCTATCAGTTCATTAATCAGTGACATTAATCAATGACATCATAGAAAATTATTACGTTATACTTGATAGGTTCCCAAAGCACTCCACAGCGAACTCTCCAGAGGGCCAGGTTTCGTATCACTGAATGATACTTCTCTTCTTTCTTTTTGGACAGAAGCAATTTTATAAATTGCAATGATTTTTCAATTGTCCAGACTCAACATTTTTGTAGGGTTCGAATTTGTACGAACAATCCCGTTCTCTTGCTCCTCCATGTGAAAACACTGTAGAAATTATATTTTATAGGTAGTGTAATATTGCCCGAGAAGCGTTTCTAAGTTTTATGGGCTTAGAAGAACTCCCTAGTTTTTTTTTTTTCTACTTCTCAGAATGGAAAATCCTCAGAGCAATTTTCATCTGGAAGTGCTGCATTTGGGTTATTTCACAGTCCCCCAACGCTGAGTCAAGTATCGGTTGGTGTACAGGCAGCAGTGTCTCTTGGCTAATCAAGAGCATCTCCTTTTGCTACACTCGGTGTTCAAGAAATGGGGAAAGTCAGCTGGGTTTAGAGATTAGGTAAGAGACGCAAAGGCATACCTTTTGATAAGTCTCAAATCATTTCCTGTTTATAAAAGCACACGTTAAGATGCCCATAAAATCGCCAAAATTGAATGGTGTTTCACTTTTCCTTCAAAATCTCAGTGGGAAAAGGTACTTCTGACTTTCCAAGTGAATAAAAATAATGAATCCTGATTACTAGGTATGTTTAAACTGATTTGCAAAGCAAGTGGAAATCATCTTAGTGCGTAGTGATAAGCATCTTTTAGACATCAGAGGACAGATTGACGTAAGGGTCTGTATTTTTTAAACTAGTGAATATTGGGATGTAAGTGGCTGTTACTCAGTTTGAATTTGTCTTCTCTATTTGTATTCACTTAATTAAAAATGGCAATTTGTGAATATTAAATTTGTAAGTTTTCCATAGCAATCTAGTGTTCATTTTGGATATTAAATTTTGATACAGAGATTATTACAAACCGGTTTCTGTAGTCTGTCTCTGAGTAGCAATTGCCAAAAATTGGGGATTAACAGGTTACCCCCCACCAATACCGATAAGTTCCTGCACTTGCTTCTCTGAAATGCTTCTATCATTGTTCAGTACCTGACTTCTCCATTCAAATGTAATAACCACAGAGATGGGGACCACATCTGTCCTGTTTACCACTATATCCCCAGTGTCTAGCCCCATGACTAGGACATTTACAGATGTTGAATCAGTTTCATTGTTTACCTGTTCACACTGGGACAAAAGTCTTTGCAAGTATTCTTCCACCATTTGTGTAGATTCAAGCCAAATATGGCTTGCATTGATATTACAGATGTTGTCTCTTCTGTCCTACTCACAATTCCTCCTCCTCCTGCAATGATTAACCTGATTGACAATGGCCCCTACTACTTATAACATTGGCCTTTTAGGGGGTGCTCTTGGCACTACATCTTATGTGATAGTTTTATGAGGTTGAAGACTATTTCCTGTGATCATGCTGTGTTCTCAGATGGCAAACTGAGATTTATTTATGCTTGCGACCCAAGGCAGGAAGTTAACCTTGAAAATAAGTTAAAATTTGAAAGGTAGTAAATCATAGGTCTGGGATTTATAATTTAGCTCAGTAAGGAATCTAGAGACCAGGTGTGAAGGAAGAGGCATGAGCTAAATGTAAAAAAAAAAACCAAAAAAACAAAAAAACAAAAAAACAAAACAAAAATAACAAAACAAAAGAACCAAAAAAAAACCCCCCACAAAATCATGACTTCTGTCAAGCACTGAAATTAAGTTTCAGCAAGTTGCTTTACTTTTCTGGACCTTAATTTTCTCAACTCTCAAAATGAAAGGATTAGCCAGATTGGAGAAGACAAATCAGTGGATGTCTTCCGCTTCTCCCTCATTGGCCCATGGGAGGCATCACTAATCACTCAGGGCTGTATTAGGATACTTTTCAAGACAATGCTCCATGCAGCTACCCCCCATTAATGTAGTTCACACACAGACGAAACCTCTTTGTCATCCCTAGGCTACATGACCTTTAAGATGCTCTCTAGCTTTAAAATTCTAAGAGCTCTATTAAATAGATTGAAATTTAAGAGTTCAGTAATAATCATTCCTCACCATCAAGAGGCAGTCTGAAAAAAAAATGAGAACTAATAACCCTTCTCTTTTACTTCTACTCAGGACCACCATGAAGTGTTGTTCAGGTTGTAAAATATACAAATCACTATGTGGGTTGTACTTCTTCAGTGTGTTCAGTGCCTAACCTGCATGGCTGTTCATGGCCCTCTGCTTCCAGAAATTCATTTCTAAATAACTGTACCTCAGTTCTCTGGCTTCTAATTTGTTTAACTTTATGTATTCTTTCTAGAAGATTTATGACCTGTGAAAAATATCACTATAGGGAAAATTTTGATATTCCATGCTTTTCATTATAATAGGGTTTTATAAAATTATTTCTCTTGATTTAAACAGAATAATGTGTACTGAGAACTCACAGGACATTAGCCATTGCATATAAAACAATAACAACAAAAAATGTAAACCGCCAATGATTAGAAGGGAGTATCATCTGATGCGAGCATACATTTCCTTATACATTTATTTCATCAATATTTGTTGATGTTCCAAATACTATGCCAGACACTAGAAATGCATTGATAAATAAGACCGGTTTGATCTCGCTCTTCTTTGACCTGTAGTCAAACGGGGGAGGATGGAAATTAAACAAGCACTGCTCTGTGGGAAGATCAGGGCTATGGAGAGTGCTAGCAAGATAACCCGATTCAGTTGTGGTAGGGTGGGGACAACTTCTCCAAGGAAATCTCACCTTGGCTGAGACCACAGGAGGAGCAGGAGTTAGCCAAGTCAAGCTGAGGGTTCGGAAGAGGAGCATTCCCTGCAGAGGGGGTAGTACAGATAAAGGCCCGGAAGTGGGACATGTCATAGCAACTCAAGGAACCAAAGGAGAGTCAGTCAAGTGAGGATGAGGAGGGAGCTTCAGAACACAACGTGGGGGGGAGGGGTGTCCAAGTGAGTGATGATGATGATGTGGACGAAACTGTGCTGATGGAGTTGGAGAGTGGTAGGAAGTACAGTTTTAGTAGCTATTTTGAAGTTAGAATCAATGCTATTCTGATTGTTAGGTTATGGTAGGGGACTTGAAGGGAAGAGTTAGGTCAGATGTCTAATTTGGACAGTCGGATAGGTTGTGGTGCCATTTATTCAAATCCTTTACACAAGCGAGGGAGCGTGTTTGAAGAAAATAGAGGGTAATGAAGCAGGAGGGGTGGTACTGAGTTCCGTCCTGCACATGTGCAGTTTGAGTTACCCATAGAGCATACACAGGGATATGTCCAAGTAGCTGGGTGGCTGTGGTATACCTATAGAGAAAGTTCTGGGCTTGAGATATTTCATTGGATTTTGTCAGTAGGTAAGTAATTAAAACCTCTCAAGGGTTTAAAATGGTTTAGGGGAAAGTTTGTAGATGGAAAAGAGAGGGTCCAGGAGTGAACCCAGAAAAACACCAACATTCCAGGGAAAAGCAGAGAAAAATATACTTGAAGTGGAGACAGGGAAATTAGCAATTCAGTAGGTAGGAGATAAACCAGCTGCACGTGATATCATAAAAATCCAAAGGAAGAGAGGCTTTCAAGAAACGTAGCCTTCAGAGTTATCAAGGACTATGAAAGAGAGAGAAAAGATAAGACCAAAATATATTCCATTAATTTAGCAATCGAAGAGGGTACTGATAACCTTGGTATGAGTAATTTCAATGTTGATTTTGAAGAACCCAGTAATTACTCAGTGGTAAATAGAGAACCCAGATTGCAGTGGGTTGAGACATGATTGGGAATTGAGAAAATCAAGGAAGAAGTGTCAAACAATTCTTTCAAGACTCATGGCTGTGATGGGAAAAGAGAGGGACTGTAGCTACAGAAAATGGATGTAGTGGCAAGAAGAAAAGCATGGTCATAAGAAGAGAGGGGCTTGGGGGTGCCTTGGTGACTCAGTTGGTTAGGCGGTCCACTCTTGGTTTCAGGCTCATGTCATGATCTCAGCATCGTGAGACTGAGCCCTGAATCAGGCTCTGCACTCAGTGGGGAGTCTGCTTGAAGAGTCTCTCCCTCTGCCCTTCCCATGCTCATTTGCACACGTGTTCTCTCTCTCTCTCTCTCTCTCTCCCCCTCTCTCCCTCTCTCTCCCTCCCTCCCTCAGATAAATAGATCTTAAAAAAAAACAACAGAGAGACTTGAGCATGTTTAAATGCTAGTGGGAAGGAGACTGTAGAGAGGGTGATTTTGAAGATGCAGAAGAAAAGAGGGAGGATCAATAGCCTTGGAGGAGTGAAGGCACATCTTCTGCAAGGACAGAGGAGGAGGGAAGGATAGACGTAGCTGCTGGTAGTGTTGTAAATGTAGCAAACGGTTAAGGTAGGGTCCTTCTACTGAAGTATTTTTCTCATTGAAGTGGAAGCTGCACCGAATTGCAGAGTGATGGGGATGGCGTTAGAGTCAGAGATTCAAGCAGAGTGGCAATGTACAATAGCTGCTCTGGGATATTAGAGTAAGTGTTGACTACAGAATCAGTGAGCAATGAAATTCTTTTTGTTTGCAGTTTTTTGTTTCATTTTTTTAAGAGAGCGACAGAGAGAGAGAGAGAGAGAGAGAGAGAGAGATGATAGAGACAGAGCACATGCACAAGGGCAGGGAGGGGAAGAGGGAGAAAGAGAATCTCAAGCAGGCTTCACGCTGAGCACAGAGCCTGACCAGGGCTCAATCTCATGACCCTGAGATCGTGACCTGAGCCAAAATCAAGAGTCAGAGGCTTAACTGACTGAGCCACCCAGGCGCTCCTTTGAAGTTTTCAGTTTTAAGTCCCTTTCTGAAAGTTTAGGAAAACTGTTTCAGAATCTTCTTTGCATTTCTTATTTCTACCTCTTTTCCCTTTTTTCTCACCTCCCCAATTTAAACCTTCCCCCCCCTTTTTTTTCCAAAGTAGGCCCCATGCCCAGGGTGGATCCCACTGCAGAGCTTGAACTCATGACCCTGAGATCAAGACCTGAGCTGAGATCAAGAGTTGGTCACTGAACTGACTGAACCACCCAGGCGCCCCAGCCCTTCCCTATTTTTTAAGTTAAATATATGCCAACTGCCATGAAATCTGCTGATAAAGATACTGCAAGTAAATTTAGATTTTTGGTTTGTTGTCTTGTTTGTTATTATTAATCCTAGGCCACAGAGCTATCTTGCATAAAATGAGGAGGTTATAATAGAGAAGAATAGTTTTTAATTAACTCATTTATTTAAGACCTTGTGGCTAGTCCAAACAGATAATAAAGGCCATGAAAAGTCTACCTTGAGATTTTAACTCCCAGGATAGGTTTTCTACCTAATCAAAAGAACCCAATAATTACTCCATCTCCTCTTAAATGTTTTTGTTTTCTGTGCAAACTGTTTTACCCTTTAGCTGATTTCCTAAGTGTTAAATTAAGAAAGATTCTCCTGGAAGGCTTGTTCACCATGTCCTAGGATTTCTGCTGAGTTAGGGTGGTCCGACTTTCACAGTGCTTTGTTTTCAAGGCACAGAGGACCTGATCTAAGTCATGATATCATCCTTTTAAAAGAGAAACGCTTAGGCCAGGCTGGGACCGTGTCCATCATGGTCCTCCCTGGGGCCTGGCACAGTGCCGGACTCCTGGTGAGGGCTCAGTCGTTATCTGTAGAATGAATGAACGAATGGACCATGGCAAATGAGAATCCTGCCATCATTCT